>NW_026089510.1:0-81469 GCF_933775445.1 Argentina anserina | reverse complement strand
CTTACAGAAAGAGACTCAAACGGAGAAATGAAAAGATACACAATTGGAATAGTAAAGATACGCAAACGATGTAAAGATACACAATTGGAATAGTAAAGATACGCAAACGATGTAAAGATACTCAGTTTGAAAGAAACACACTCCCACACTTGCAAAACTCTCAAATACAATAGAAACTCGCATCAGAAGCCTTACAGAAAGATACTCAAACGAGAAATGAAAAGATACACAATTGGAATAGTAAAGATACGAAAACGATGTAAAGATACTCAGTTTGAAAGAAACACACTCCGACACTTGCAAAACTCTCAAATACAATAGAAACTCGCATAAGAAGCCTTACAGAAAGATACTCAAACGAGAAATAAAAATATACACAATTGGAATAGTACAGATACGCAAACGATTTAAAAGATACACAATTGGAATAGTAAAGATACGCAAACGATGTAAAGATACTCAGTTTGAAAGAAACACACTCCCACACTTGCAAAACTCTCAAATTCAATAGAAACTCGCATCAGAAAGCCTTACAGAAAGATACTCAAACGAGAAATGAAAAGATACACAATTGGAATAGTAAAGATACGCAAACGATGTAAAGATACTCAGTTTGAAAGAAACACACTCCCACACTTGCAAAACTCTCAAATACAATAGAAACTCGCATCAGAAGCCTTACAGAAAGAGACTCAAACGAGAAATGAAAAGATACACAATTGGAATAGTAAAGATACGCAAACAATGTAAAGATACACAATTGGAATAGTAAGGATACGCAAACGATGTAAAGATACTCAGTTTGAAAGAAACACACTCCCACACTTGCAAAACTCTCAAATACAATAGAAACTCGCATCAGAAGCCTTACAGAAAGAGACTCAAACGAGAAATGAAAAGATACACAATTGGAATAGTAAAGATACGCAAACGATGTAAAGATACACAATTGGAATAGTAAAGATACGCAAACGATGTAAAGATACTCAGTTTGAAAGAAACACACTCCCACACTTGCAAAACTCTCAAATTCAATAGAAACTCGCATCAGAAAGCCTTACAGAAAGACACTCAAACGAGAAATGAAAAGATACACAATTGGAATAGTAAAGATACGCAACGATGTAAAGATACTCAGTTTGAAAGAAACACACTCCCACACTTGCAAAACTCTCAAATACAATAGAAACTCGCATCAGAAGCCTTACAGAAAGATACTCAAACGAGAAATGAAAAGATCACAATTGGAATAGTAAAGATACGCAAACGATGTAAAGATACTCAGTTTGAAAGA
This sequence comes from Argentina anserina, assembly GCF_933775445.1. Lineage (NCBI taxonomy): Eukaryota > Viridiplantae > Streptophyta > Magnoliopsida > Rosales > Rosaceae > Argentina > Argentina anserina. The sequence goes on along the minus strand of NW_026089510.1, from coordinate 80,175 downwards.
AACACACTCCCACACTTGCAAAACTCTCAAATTCAATAGAAACTCGCATCAGAAAGCCTTACAGAAAGATACTCAAACGAGAAATGAAAAGATACACAATTGGAATAGTAAAGATACGCAAACGATGTAAAGATACTCAGTTTGAAAGAAACACACTCCCTCACTTGCAAAACTCTCAAATACAATAGAAACTCGCATCAGAAGCCTTACAGAAAGATACTCAAACGAGAAATAAAAAGATACACAATTGGAATAGTAAAGATACGCAAACGATGTAAAGATACTCAGTTTGAAAGAAACACACTCCCACACTTGCAAAACTCTCAAATACAATAGAAAACTCGCATCAGAAGCCTTACAGAAAGATACTCAAACGAGAAATGAAAAGATACACAATTGGAATAGTAAGGATACGGGAAAACGATGTAAAGATACTCAGTTTGAAATAAACACACTCCGACACTTGCAAAACTCTCAAATACAATAGAAACTCGCATAAGAAGCCTTACAGAAAGATACTCAAACGAGAAATAAAAAGATACACAATTGGAATAGTAAAGATACGCAAACGATGTAAAGATACACAATTGGAATAGTAAAGATACGCAAACGATGTAAAGATACTCAGTTTGAAAGAAACACACTCCCACACTTGCAAAACTCTCAAATTCAATAGAAACTCGCATCAGAAAGCCTTACAGAAAGATACTCAAACGAGAAATGAAAAGATACACAATTGGAATAGTAAAGATACGCAAACGATGTAAAGATACTCAGTTTGAAAGAAACACACTCCCACACTTGCAAAACTCTCAAATACAATAGAAACTCGCATCAGAAGCCTTACAGAAAGATACTCAAACGAGAAATGAAAAGATACACAATTGGAATAGTAAAGATACGCAAACGATGTAAAGATACTCAGTTTGAAAGAAACACACTCCCACACTTGCAAAACTCTCAAATAAAATAGAAACTCGCATCAGAAGCCTTACAGAAAGAGACTCAAACGAGAAATGAAAAGATACACAATTGGAATAGTAAAGATACGCAAACGATGTAAAGATACACAATTGGAATAGTAAAGATACGCAAACGATGTAAAGATACTCAGTTTGAAAGAAACACACTCCCACACTTGCAAAACTCTCAAATTCAATAGAAACTCGCATCAGAAAGCCTTACAGAAAGATACTCAAACGAGAAATGAAAAGATACACAATTGGAATAGTAAAGATACGCAAACGATGTAAAGATACTCAGTTTGAAGAAACACACTCCCACATTTGCAAAACTCTCAAATACAATAGAAACTCGCATCAGAAGCCTTACAGAAAGAGACTCAAACGAGAGAATGAAAAGATACACAATTGGAATAGTAAAGATACGCAAACGATGTAAAGATACACAATTGGAATAGTAAAGATACGCAAACGATGTAAAGATACTCAGTTTGAAAGAAACACACTCCCACACTTGCAAAACTCTCAAATTCAATAGAAACTCGCATCAGAAAGCCTTACAGAAAGGCCACTCAAACGAGAAATGAAAAGATACACAATTGGAATAGTAAAGATACGCAAACGATGTAAAGATACTCAGTTTGAAAGAAACACACTCCCACACTTGCAAAACTCTCAAATACAATAGAAACTCGCATCAGAAGCCTTACAGAAAGAGACTCAAACGAGAAATGAAAAGATACACAATTGGAATAGTAAAGATACGCAAACGATGTAAAGATACACAATTGGAATAGTAAAGATACGCAAACGATGTAAAGATACACAATTGGAATAGTAAAGATACGCAAACGATGTAAAGATACTCAGTTTGAAAGAAACACACTCCCACACTTGCAAAACTCTCAAATACAATAGAAACTCGCATCAGAAGCCTTACAGAAAGAGACTCAAACGAGAAATGAAAAGATACACAATTGGAATAGTAAAGATACGCAAACGATGTAAAGATACACAATTGGAATAGTAAAGATACGCAAACGATGTAAAGATACTCAGTTTGAAAGAAACACACTCCCACACTTGCAAAACTCTCAAATTCAATAGAAACTCGCATCAGAAAGCCTTACAGAAAGACACTCAAACGAGAAATGAAAAGATACACAATTGGAATAGTAAAGATACGCAAACGATGTAAAGATACTCAGTTTGAAAGAAACACACTCCGACACTTGCAAAACTCTCAAATACAATAGAAACTCGCATAAGAAGCCTTACAGAAAGATACTAAAACGAGAAATAAAAAGATACACAATTGGAATAGTAAAGATACGCAAACGATGTAAAGATACACAATTGGAATAGTAAAGATACGCAAACGATGTAAAGATACTCAGTTTGAAAGAAACACACTCCCACACTTGCAAAACTCTCAAATTCAATAGAAACTCGCATCAGAAAGCCTTACAGAAAGATACTCAAACGAGAAATGAAAAGATACACAATTGGAATAGTAAAGATACGCAAACGATGTAAAGATACTCAGTTTGAAAGAAACACACTCCCACACTTGCAAAACTCTCAAATACAATAGAAACTCGCATCAGAAGCCTTACAGAAAGAGACTCAAACGAGAAATGAAAAGATACACAATTGGAATAGTAAAGATACGCAAACAATGTAAAGATACACAATTGGAAAAGTAAAGATACGCAAACGATGTAAAGATACTCAGTTTGAAAGAAACACACTCCCACACTTGCAAAACTCTCAAATACAATAGAAACTCGCATCAGAAGCCTTACAGAAAGAGACTCAAACGAGAAATGAAAAGATACACAATTGGAATAGTAAAGATACGCAAACGATGTAAAGATACACAATTGGAATAGTAAAGATACGCAAACGATGTAAAGATACTCAGTTTGAAAGAAACACACTCCCACACTTGCAAAACTCTCAAATTCAATAGAAACTCGCATCAGAAAGCCTTACAGAAAGACACTCAAACGAGAAATGAAAAGATACACAATTGGAATAGTAAAGATACGCAAACGATGTAAAGATACTCAGTTTGAAAGAAACACACTCCCACACTTGCAAAACTCTCAAATACAATAGAAACTCGCATCAGAAGCCTTACAGAAAGATACTCAAACGAGAAATGAAAAGATACACAATTGGAATAGTAAAGATACGCAAACGATGTAAAGATACTCAGTTTGAAAGAAACACACTCCCACACTTGCAAAACTCTCAAATTCAATAGAAACTCGCATCAGAAAGCCTTACAGAAAGATACTCAAACGAGAAATGAAAAGATACACAATTGGAATAGTAAAGATACGCAAACGATGTAAAGATACTCAGTTTGAAAGAAACACACTCCCTCACTTGCAAAACTCTCAAATACAATAGAAACTCGCATCAGAAGCCTTACAGAAAGATACTCAAACGAGAAATAAAAAGATACACAATTGGAATAGTAAAGATACGCAAACGATGTAAAGATACTCAGTTTGAAAGAAACACACTCCCACACTTGCAAAACTCTCAAATACAATAGAAACTCGCATCAGAAGCCTTACAGAAAGATACTCAAACGAGAAATGAAAAGATACACAATTGGAATAGTAAGGATACGAAAACGATGTAAAGATACTCAGTTTGAAAGAAACACACTCCGACACTTGCAAAACTCTCAAATACAATAGAAACTCGCATAAGAAGCCTTACAGAAAGATACTCAAACGAGAAATAAAAAGATACACAATTGGAATAGTAAAGATACGCAAACGATGTAAAGATACACAATTGGAATAGTAAAGATACGCAAACGATGTAAAGATACTCAGTTTGAAAGAAACACACTCCCACACTTGCAAAACTCTCAAATTCAATAGAAACTCGCATCAGAAAGCCTTACAGAAAGATACTCAAACGAGAAATGAAAAGATACACAATTGGAATAGTAAAGATACGCAAACGATGTAAAGATACTCAGTTTGAAAGAAACACACTCCCACACTTGCAAAACTCTCAAATACAATAGAAACTCGCATCAGAAGCCTTACAGAAAGATACTCAAACGAGAAATGAAAAGATACACAATTGGAATAGTAAAGATACGCAAACGATGTAAAGATACTCAGTTTGAAAGAAACACACTCCCACACTTGCAAAACTCTCAAATAAAATAGAAACTCGCATCAGAAGCCTTACAGAAAGAGACTCAAACGAGAAATGAAAAGATACACAATTGGAATAGTAAAGATACGCAAACGATGTAAAGATACACAATTGGAATAGTAAAGATACGCAAACGATGTAAAGATACTCAGTTTGAAAGAAACACACTCCCACACTTGCAAAACTCTCAAATTCAATAGAAACTCGCATCAGAAAGCCTTACAGAAAGATACTCAAACGAGAAATGAAAAGATACACAATTGGAATAGTAAAGATACGCAAACGATGTAAAGATACTCAGTTTGAAAGAAACACACTCCCACATTTGCAAAACTCTCAAATACAATAGAAACTCGCATCAGAAGCCTTACAGAAAGAGACTCAAACGAGAAATGAAAAGATACACAATTGGAATAGTAAAGATACGCAAACGATGTAAAGATACACAATTGGAATAGTAAAGATACGCAAACGATGTAAAGATACTCAGTTTGAAAGAAACACACTCCCACACTTGCAAAACTCTCAAATTCAATAGAAACTCGCATCAGAAAGCCTTACAGAAAGACACTCAAACGAGAAATGAAAAGATACACAATTGGAATAGTAAAGATACGCAAACGATGTAAAGATACTCAGTTTGAAAGAAACACACTCCCACACTTGCAAAACTCTCAAATACAATAGAAACTCGCATCAGAAGCCTTACAGAAAGAGACTCAAACGAGAAATGAAAAGATACACAATTGGAATAGTAAAGATACGCAAACGATGTAAAGATACACAATTGGAATAGTAAAGATACGCAAACGATGTAAAGATACACAATTGGAATAGTAAAGATACGCAAACGATGTAAAGATACTCAGTTTGAAAGAAACACACTCCCACACTTGCAAAACTCTCAAATTCAATAGAAACTCGCATCAGAAAGCCGTACAGAAAGATACTCAAACGAGAAATGAAAAGATACACAATTGGAATAGTAAAGATACGCAAACGATGTAAAGATACTCAGTTTGAAAGAAACACACTCCCACACTTGCAAAACTCTCAAATACAATAGAAACTCGCATTAGAAGCCTTACAGAAAGAGACTCAAACGAGAAATGAAAAGATACACAATTGGAATAGTAAAGATACGCAAACGATGTAAAGATACACAATTGGAATAGTAAAGATACGCAAACGATGTAAAGATACTCAGTTTGAAAGAAACACACTCCCACACTTGCAAAACTCTCAAATACAATAGAAACTCGCATCAGAAGCCTTACAGAAAGAGACTCAAACGAGAAATGAAAAGATACACAATTGGAATAGTAAAGATACGCAAACGATGTAAAGATACACAATTGGAATAGTAAAGATACGCAAACGATGTAAAGATACTCAGTTTGAAAGAAACACACTCCCACACTTGCAAAACTCTCAAATTCAATAGAAACTCGCATCAGAAAGCCTTACAGAAAGACACTCAAACGAGAAATGAAAAGATACACAATTGGAATAGTAAAGATACGCAAACGATGTAAAGATACTCAGTTTGAAAGAAACACACTCCCACACTTGCAAAACTCTCAAATACAATAGAAACTCGCATCAGAAGCCTTACAGAAAGATACTCAAACGAGAAATAAAAAGATACACAATTGGAATAGTAAAGATACGCAAACGATGTAAAGATACACAATTGGAATAGTAAAGATACGCAAACGATGTAAAGATACTCAGTTTGAAAGAAACACACTCCCACACTTGCAAAACTCTCAAATTCAATAGAAACTCGCATCAGAAAGCCTTACAGAAAGATACTCAAACGAGAAATGAAAAGATACACAATTGGAATAGTAAAGATACGCAAACGATGTAAAGATACTCAGTTTGAAAGAAACACACTCCCACACTTGCAAAACTCTCAAATACAATAGAAACTCGCATCAGAAGCCTTACAGAAAGAGACTCAAACGAGAAATGAAAAGATACACAATTGGAATAGTAAAGATACGCAAACGATGTAAAGATACTCAGTTTGAAAGAAACACACTCCCACACTTGCAAAACTCTCAAATAAAATAGAAACTCGCATCAGAAGCCTTACAGAAAGAGACTCAAACGAGAAATGAAAAGATACACAATTGGAATAGTAAAGATACGCAAACGATGTAAAGATACACAATTGGAATAGTAAAGATACGCAAACGATGTAAAGATACTCAGTTTGAAAGAAACACACTCCCACACTTGCAAAACTCTCAAATTCAATAGAAACTCGCATCAGAAAGCCTTACAGAAAGATACTCAAACGAGAAATGAAAAGATACACAATTGGAATAGTAAAGATACGCAAACGATGTAAAGATACTCAGTTTGAAAGAAACACACTCCCACATTTGCAAAACTCTCAAATACAATAGAAACTCGCATCAGAAGCCTTACAGAAAGAGACTCAAACGAGAAATGAAAAGATACACAATTGGAATAGTAAAGATACGCAAACGATGTAAAGATACACAATTGGAATAGTAAAGATACGCAAACGATGTAAAGATACTCAGTTTGAAAGAAACACACTCCCACACTTGCAAAACTCTCAAATTCAATAGAAACTCGCATCAGAAAGCCTTACAGAAAGACACTCAAACGAGAAATGAAAAGATACACAATTGGAATAGTAAAGATACGCAAACGATGTAAAGATACTCAGTTTGAAAGAAACACACTCCCACACTTGCAAAACTCTCAAATACAATAGAAACACGCATCAGAAGCCTTACAGAAAGAGACTCAAACGAGAAATGAAAAGATACACAATTGGAATAGTAAAGATACGCAAACGATGTAAAGATACACAATTGGAATAGTAAAGATACGCAAACGATGTAAAGATACACAATTGGAATAGTAAAGATACGCAAACGATGTAAAGATACTCAGTTTGAAAGAAACACACTCCCACACTTGCAAAACTCTCAAATTCAATAGAAACTCGCATCAGAAAGCCGTACAGAAAGATACTCAAACGAGAAATGAAAAGATACACAATTGGAATAGTAAAGATACGCAAACGATGTAAAGATACTCAGTTTGAAAGAAACACACTCCCACACTTGCAAAACTCTCAAATACAATAGAAACTCGCATTAGAAGCCTTACAGAAAGAGACTCAAACGAGAAATGAAAAGATACACAATTGGAATAGTAAAGATACGCAAACGATGTAAAGATACACAATTGGAATAGTAAAGATACGCAAACGATGTAAAGATACTCAGTTTGAAAGAAACACACTCCCACACTTGCAAAACTCTCAAATACAATAGAAACTCGCATCAGAAGCCTTACAGAAAGAGACTCAAACGAGAAATGAAAAGATACACAATTGGAATAGTAAAGATACGCAAACGATGTAAAGATACACAATTGGAATAGTAAAGATACGCAAACGATGTAAAGATACTCAGTTTGAAAGAAACACACTCCCACACTTGCAAAACTCTCAAATTCAATAGAAACTCGCATCAGAAAGCCTTACAGAAAGACACTCAAACGAGAAATGAAAAGATACACAATTGGAATAGTAAAGATACGCAAACGATGTAAAGATACTCAGTTTGAAAGAAACACACTCCCACACTTGCAAAACTCTCAAATACAATAGAAACTCGCATCAGAAGCCTTACAGAAAGATACTCAAACGAGAAATGAAAAGATACACAATTGGAATAGTAAAGATACGAAAACGATGTAAAGATACTCAGTTTGAAAGAAACACACTCCGACACTTGCAAAACTCTCAAATACAATAGAAACTCGCATAAGAAGCCTTACAGAAAGATACTCAAACGAGAAATAAAAAGATACACAATTGGAATAGTAAAGATACGCAAACGATGTAAAGATACACAATTGGAATAGTAAAGATACGCAAACGATGTAAAGATACTCAGTTTGAAAGAAACACACTCCCACACTTGCAAAACTCTCAAATTCAATAGAAACTCGCATCAGAAAGCCTTACAGAAAGATACTCAAACGAGAAATGAAAAGATACACAATTGGAATAGTAAAGATACGCAAACGATGTAAAGATACTCAGTTTGAAAGAAACACACTCCCACACTTGCAAAACTCTCAAATACAATAGAAACTCGCATCAGAAGCCTTACAGAAAGAGACTCAAACGAGAAATGAAAAGATACACAATTGGAATAGTAAAGATACGCAAACAATGTAAAGATACACAATTGGAATAGTAAAGATACGCAAACGATGTAAAGATACTCAGTTTGAAAGAAACACACTCCCACACTTGCAAAACCCTCAAATACAATAGAAACTCGCATCAGAAGCCTTACAGAAAGAGACTCAAACGAGAAATGAAAAGATACACAATTGGAATAGTAAAGATACGCAAACGATGTAAAGATACACAATTGGAATAGTAAAGATACGCAAACGATGTAAAGATACTCAGTTTGAAAGAAACACACTCCCACACTTGCAAAACTCTCAAATACAATAGAAACTCGCATCAGAAGCCTTACAGAAAGAGACTCAAACGAGAAATGAAAAGATACACAATTGGAATAGTAAAGATACGCAAACGATGTAAAGATACACAATTGGAATAGTAAAGATACGCAAACGATGTAAAGATACTCAGTTTGAAAGAAACACACTCCCACACTTGCAAAACTCTCAAATACAATAGAAACTCGCATCAGAAGCCTTACAGAAAGATACTCAAACGAGAAATGAAAAGATACACAATTGGAATAGTAAAGATACGAAAACGATGTAAAGATACTCAGTTTGAAAGAAACACACTCCGACACTTGCAAAACTCTCAAATACAATAGAAACTCGCATCAGAAGCCTTACAGAAAGAGACTCAAACGAGAAATGAAAAGATACACAATTGGAATAGTAAAGATACGCAAACGATGTAAAGATACACAATTGGAATAGTAAAGATACGCAAACGATGTAAAGATACTCAGTTTGAAAGAAACACACTCCCACACTTGCAAAACTCTCAAATTCAATAGAAACTCGCATCAGAAAGCATTACAGAAAGATACTCAAACGAGAAATGAAAAGATACACAATTGGAATAGTAAAGATACGCAAACGATGTAAAGATACTCAGTTTGAAAGAAACACACTCCCACACTTGCAAAACTCTCAAATACAATAGAAACTCGCATAAGAAGCCTTACAGAAAGATACTCAAACGAGAAATGAAAAGATACACAATTGGAATAGTAAAGATACGCAAACGATGTAAAGATACTCAGTTTGAAAGAAACACACTCCCACACTTGCAAAACTCTCAAATACAATAGAAACTCGCATCAGAAGCCTTACAGAAAGATACTCAAACGAGAAATGAAAAGATACACAATTGGAATAGTAAAGATACGAAAACGATGTAAAGATACTCAGTTTGAAAGAAACACACTCCGACACTTGCAAAACTCTCAAATACAATAGAAACTCGCATAAGAAGCCTTACAGAAAGATACTCAAACGAGAAATAAAAAGATACACAATTGGAATAGTAAAGATACGCAAACGATGTAAAGATACACAATTGGAATAGTAAAGATACGCAAACGATGTAAAGATACTCAGTTTGAAAGAAACACACTCCCACACTTGCAAAACTCTCAAATTCAATAGAAACTCGCATCAGAAAGCCTTACAGAAAGATACTCAAACGAGAAATGAAAAGATACACAATTGGAATAGTAAAGATACGCAAACGATGTAAAGATACTCAGTTTGAAAGAAACACACTCCCACACTTGCAAAACTCTCAAATACAATAGAAACTCGCATCAGAAGCCTTACAGAAAGAGACTCAAACGAGAAATGAAAAGATACACAATTGGAATAGTAAAGATACGCAAACGATGTAAAGATACACAATTGGAATAGTAAAGATACGCAAACGATGTAAAGATACTCAGTTTGAAAGAAACACACTCCCACACTTGCAAAACTCTCAAATTCAATAGAAATTCGCATCAGAAAGCCTTACAGAAAGACACTCAAACGAGAAATGAAAAGATACACAATTGGAATAGTAAAGATACGCAAACGATGTAAAGATACTCAGTTTGAAAGAAACACACTCCCACACTTGCAAAACTCTCAAATACAATAGAAACTCGCATCAGAAGCCTTACAGAAAGATACTCAAACGAGAAATGAAAAGATACACAATTGGAATAGTAAAGATACGCAAACGATGTAAAGATACACAATTGGAATAGTAAAGATACGCAAACGATGTAAAGATACTCAGTTTGAAAGAAACACACTCCGACACTTGCAAAACTCTCAAATACAATAGAAACTCGCATCAGAAGCCTTACAGAAAGATACTCAAACGAGAAATAAAAAGATACACAATTGGAATAGTAAAGATACGCAAACGATGTAAAGATACACAATTGGAATAGTAAAGATACGCAAACGATGTAAAGATACTCAGTTTGAAAGAAACACACTCCCACACTTGCAAAACTCTCAAATACAATAGAAACTCGCATCAGAAGCCTTACAGAAAGAGACTCAAACGAGAAATGAAAAGATACACAATTGGAATAGTAAAGATACGCAAACGATGTAAAGATACACAATTGGAATAGTAAAGATACGCAAACGATGTAAAGATACTCAGTTTGAAAGAAACACACTCCCACACTTGCAAAACTCTCAAATTCAATAGAAACTCGCATCAGAAAGCCTTACAGAAAGATACTCAAACGAGAAATGAAAAGATACACAATTGGAATAGTAAAGATACGCAAACGATGTAAAGATACTCAGTTTGAAAGAAACACACTCCCACATTTGCAAAACTCTCAAATACAATAGAAACTCGCATCAGAAGCCTTACAGAAAGAGACTCAAACGAGAAATGAAAAGATACACAATTGGAATAGTAAAGATACGCAAACGATGTAAAGATACACAATTGGAATAGTAAAGATACGCAAACGATGTAAAGATACTCAGTTTGAAAGAAACACACTCCCACACTTGCAAAACTCTCAAATACAATAGAAACTCGCATCAGAAGCCTTACAGAAAGATACTCAAACGAGAAATGAAAAGATACACAATTGGAATAGTAAAGATACGAAAACGATGTAAAGATACACAATTGGAATAGTAAAGATACGCAAACGATGTAAAGATACTCAGTTTGAAAGAAACACACTCCCACACTTGCAAAACTCTCAAATACAATAGAAACTCGCATCAGAAGCCTTACAGAAAGATACTCAAACGAGAAATGAAAAGATACACAATTGGAATAGTAAAGATACGAAAACGATGTAAAGATACTCAGTTTGAAAGAAACACACTCCCACACTTGCAAAACTCTCAAATACAATAGAAACTCGCATAAGAAGCCTTACAGAAAGATACTCAAACGAGAAATAAAAAGATACACAATTGGAATAGTAAAGATACGAAAACGATGTAAAGATACTCAGTTTGAAAGAAACACACTCCGACACTTGCAAAACTCTCAAATACAATAGAAACTCGCATAAGAAGCCTTACAGAAAGATACTCAAACGAGAAATAAAAAGATACACAATTGGAATAGTAAAGATACGCAAACGATGTAAAGATACACAATTGGAATAGTAAAGATACGCAAACGATGTAAAGATACTCAGTTTGAAAGAAACACACTCCCACACTTGCAAAACTCTCAAATTCAATAGAAACTCGCATCAGAAAGCCTTACAGAAAGATACTCAAACGAGAAATGAAAAGATACACAATTGGAATAGTAAAGATACGCAAACGATGTAAAGATACTCAGTTTGAAAGAAACACACTCCCACACTTGCAAAACTCTCAAATACAATAGAAACTCGCATCAGAAGCCTTACAGAAAGAGACTCAAACGAGAAATGAAAAGATACACAATTGGAATAGTAAAGATACGCAAACAATGTAAAGATACACAATTGGAATAGTAAAGATACGCAAACGATGTAAAGATACTCAGTTTGAAAGAAACACACTCCCACACTTGCAAAACTCTCAAATACAATAGAAACTCGCATCAGAAGCCTTACAGAAAGAGACTCAAACGAGAAATGAAAAGATACACAATTGGAATAGTAAAGATACGCAAACGATGTAAAGATACACAATTGGAATAGTAAAGATACGCAAACGATGTAAAGATACTCAGTTTGAAAGAAACACACTCCCACACTTGCAAAACTCTCAAATACAATAGAAACTCGCATCAGAAGCCTTACAGAAAGAGACTCAAACGAGAAATGAAAAGATACACAATTGGAATAGTAAAGATACGCAAACGATGTAAAGATACACAATTGGAATAGTAAAGATACGCAAACGATGTAAAGATACTCAGTTTGAAAGAAACACACTCCCACACTTGCAAAACTCTCAAATTCAATAGAAATTCGCATCAGAAAGCCTTACAGAAAGACACTCAAACGAGAAATGAAAAGATACACAATTGGAATAGTAAAGATACGCAAACGATGTAAAGATACTCAGTTTGAAAGAAACACACTCCCACACTTGCAAAACTCTCAAATACAATAGAAACTCGCATCAGAAGCCTTACAGAAAGATACTCAAACGAGAAATGAAAAGATACACAATTGGAATAGTAAAGATACGCAAACGATGTAAAGATACACAATTGGAATAGTAAAGATACGCAAACGATGTAAAGATACTCAGTTTGAAAGAAACACACTCCGACACTTGCAAAACTCTCAAATACAATAGAAACTCGCATCAGAAGCCTTACAGAAAGATACTCAAACGAGAAATAAAAAGATACACAATTGGAATAGTAAAGATACGCAAACGATGTAAAGATACACAATTGGAATAGTAAAGATACGCAAACGATGTAAAGATACTCAGTTTGAAAGAAACACACTCCCACACTTGCAAAACTCTCAAATACAATAGAAACTCGCATCAGAAGCCTTACAGAAAGAGACTCAAACGAGAAATGAAAAGATACACAATTGGAATAGTAAAGATACGCAAACGATGTAAAGATACACAATTGGAATAGTAAAGATACGCAAACGATGTAAAGATACTCAGTTTGAAAGAAACACACTCCCACACTTGCAAAACTCTCAAATTCAATAGAAACTCGCATCAGAAAGCCTTACAGAAAGATACTCAAACGAGAAATGAAAAGATACACAATTGGAATAGTAAAGATACGCAAACGATGTAAAGATACTCAGTTTGAAAGAAACACACTCCCACATTTGCAAAACTCTCAAATACAATAGAAACTCGCATCAGAAGCCTTACAGAAAGAGACTCAAACGAGAAATGAAAAGATACACAATTGGAATAGTAAAGATACGCAAACGATGTAAAGATACACAATTGGAATAGTAAAGATACGCAAACGATGTAAAGATACTCAGTTTGAAAGAAACACACTCCCACACTTGCAAAACTCTCAAATACAATAGAAACTCGCATCAGAAGCCTTACAGAAAGATACTCAAACGAGAAATGAAAAGATACACAATTGGAATAGTAAAGATACGAAAACGATGTAAAGATACACAATTGGAATAGTAAAGATACGCAAACGATGTAAAGATACTCAGTTTGAAAGAAACACACTCCCACACTTGCAAAACTCTCAAATACAATAGAAACTCGCATCAGAAGCCTTACATAAAGATACTCAAACGAGAAATGAAAAGATACACAATTGGAATAGTAAAGATACGAAAACGATGTAAAGATACTCAGTTTGAAAGAAACACACTCCCACACTTGCAAAACTCTCAAATACAATAGAAACTCGCATAAGAAGCCTTACAGAAAGATACTCAAACGAGAAATAAAAAGATACACAATTGGAATAGTAAAGATACGAAAACGATGTAAAGATACTCAGTTTGAAAGAAACACACTCCGACACTTGCAAAACTCTCAAATACAATAGAAACTCGCATAAGAAGCCTTACAGAAAGATACTCAAACGAGAAATAAAAAGATACACAATTGGAATAGTAAAGATACGCAAACGATGTAAAGATACACAATTGGAATAGTAAAGATACGCAAACGATGTAAAGATACTCAGTTTGAAAGAAACACACTCCCACACTTGCAAAACTCTCAAATTCAATAGAAACTCGCATCAGAAAGCCTTACAGAAAGATACTCAAACGAGAAATGAAAAGATACACAATTGGAATAGTAAAGATACGCAAACGATGTAAAGATACTCAGTTTGAAAGAAACACACTCCCACACTTGCAAAACTCTCAAATACAATAGAAACTCGCATCAGAAGCCTTACAGAAAGAGACTCAAACGAGAAATGAAAAGATACACAATTGGAATAGTAAAGATACGCAAACAATGTAAAGATACACAATTGGAATAGTAAAGATACGCAAACGATGTAAAGATACTCAGTTTGAAAGAAACACACTCCCACACTTGCAAAACTCTCAAATACAATAGAAACTCGCATCAGAAGCCTTACAGAAAGAGACTCAAACGAGAAATGAAAAGATACACAATTGGAATAGTAAAGATACGCAAACGATGTAAAGATACACAATTGGAATAGTAAAGATACGCAAACGATGTAAAGATACTCAGTTTGAAAGAAACACACTCCCACACTTGCAAAACTCTCAAATACAATAGAAACTCGCATCAGAAGCCTTACAGAAAGAGACTCAAACGAGAAATGAAAAGATACACAATTGGAATAGTAAAGATACGCAAACGATGTAAAGATACACAATTGGAATAGTAAAGATACGCAAACGATGTAAAGATACTCAGTTTGAAAGAAACACACTCCCACACTTGCAAAACTCTCAAATACAATAGACACTCGCATCAGAAGCCTTACAGAAAGATACTCAAACGAGAAATGAAAAGATACACAATTGGAATAGTAAAGATACGAAAACGATGTAAAGATACTCAGTTTGAAAGAAACACACTCCGACACTTGCAAAACTCTCAAATACAATAGAAACTCGCATCAGAAGCCTTACAGAAAGAGACTCAAACGAGAAATGAAAAGATACACAATTGGAATAGTAAAGATACGCAAACGATGTAAAGATACACAATTGGAATAGTAAAGATACGCAAACGATGTAAAGATACTCAGTTTGAAAGAAACACACTCCCACACTTGCAAAACTCTCAAATTCAATAGAAACTCGCATCAGAAAGCATTACAGAAAGATACTCAAACGAGAAATGAAAAGATACACAATTGGAATAGTAAAGATACGCAAACGATGTAAAGATACTCAGTTTGAAAGAAACACACTCCCACACTTGCAAAACTCTCAAATACAATAGAAACTCGCATAAGAAGCCTTATAGAAAGATACTCAAACGAGAAATGAAAAGATACACAATTGGAATAGTAAAGATACGCAAACGATGTAAAGATACTCAGTTTGAAAGAAACACACTCCCACACTTGCAAAACTCTCAAATACAATAGAAACTCGCATCAGAAGCCTTACAGAAAGATACTCAAACGAGAAATGAAAAGATACACAATTGGAATAGTAAAGATACGAAAACGATGTAAAGATACTCAGTTTGAAAGAAACACACTCCGACACTTGCAAAACTCTCAAATACAATAGAAACTCGCATAAGAAGCCTTACAGAAAGATACTCAAACGAGAAATAAAAAGATACACAATTGGAATAGTAAAGATACGCAAACGATGTAAAGATACACAATTGGAATAGTAAAGATACGCAAACGATGTAAAGATACTCAGTTTGAAAGAAACACACTCCCACACTTGCAAAACTCTCAAATTCAATAGAAACTCGCATCAGAAAGCCTTACAGAAAGATACTCAAACGAGAAATGAAAAGATACACAATTGGAATAGTAAAGATACGCAAACGATGTAAAGATACTCAGTTTGAAAGAAACACACTCCCACACTTGCAAAACTCTCAAATACAATAGAAACTCGCATCAGAAGCCTTACAGAAAGAGACTCAAACGAGAAATGAAAAGATACACAATTGGAATAGTAAAGATACGCAAACGATGTAAAGATACACAATTGGAATAGTAAAGATACGCAAACGATGTAAAGATACTCAGTTTGAAAGAAACACACTCCCACACTTGCAAAACTCTCAAATTCAATAGAAATTCGCATCAGAAAGCCTTACAGAAAGACACTCAAACGAGAAATGAAAAGATACACAATTGGAATAGTAAAGATACGCAAACGATGTAAAGATACTCAGTTTGAAAGAAACACACTCCCACACTTGCAAAACTCTCAAATACAATAGAAACTCGCATCAGAAGCCTTACAGAAAGATACTCAAACGAGAAATGAAAAGATACACAATTGGAATAGTAAAGATACGCAAACGATGTAAAGATACACAATTGGAATAGTAAAGATACGCAAACGATGTAAAGATACTCAGTTTGAAAGAAACACACTCCGACACTTGCAAAACTCTCAAATACAATAGAAACTCGCATCAGAAGCCTTACAGAAAGATACTCAAACGAGAAATAAAAAGATACACAATTGGAATAGTAAAGATACGCAAACGATGTAAAGATACACAATTGGAATAGTAAAGATACGCAAACGATGTAAAGATACTCAGTTTGAAAGAAACACACTCCCACACTTGCAAAACTCTCAAATACAATAGAAACTCGCATCAGAAGCCTTACAGAAAGAGACTCAAACGAGAAATGAAAAGATACACAATTGGAATAGTAAAGATACGCAAACGATGTAAAGATACACAATTGGAATAGTAAAGATACGCAAACGATGTAAAGATACTCAGTTTGAAAGAAACACACTCCCACACTTGCAAAACTCTCAAATTCAATAGAAACTCGCATCAGAAAGCCTTACAGAAAGATACTCAAACGAGAAATGAAAAGATACACAATTGGAATAGTAAAGATACGCAAACGATGTAAAGATACTCAGTTTGAAAGAAACACACTCCCACATTTGCAAAACTCTCAAATACAATAGAAACTCGCATCAGAAGCCTTACAGAAAGAGACTCAAACGAGAAATGAAAAGATACACAATTGGAATAGTAAAGATACGCAAACGATGTAAAGATACACAATTGGAATAGTAAAGATACGCAAACGATGTAAAGATACTCAGTTTGAAAGAAACACACTCCCACACTTGCAAAACTCTCAAATACAATAGAAACTCGCATCAGAAGCCTTACAGAAAGATACTCAAACGAGAAATGAAAAGATACACAATTGGAATAGTAAAGATACGAAAAAGATGTAAAGATACACAATTGGAATAGTAAAGATACGCAAACGATGTAAAGATACTCAGTTTGAAAGAAACACACTCCCACACTTGCAAAACTCTCAAATACAATAGAAACTCGCATCAGAAGGCTTACAGAAAGATACTCAAACGAGAAATGAAAAGATACACAATTGGAATAGTAAAGATACGAAAACGATGTAAAGATACTCAGTTTGAAAGAAACACACTCCCACACTTGCAAAACTCTCAAATACAATAGAAACTCGCATAAGAAGCCTTACAGAAAGATACTCAAACGAGAAATAAAAAGATACACAATTGGAATAGTAAAGATACGCAAACGATGTAAAGATACACAATTGGAATAGTAAAGATACGCAAACGATGTAAAGATACTCAGTTTGAAAGAAACACACTCCCACACTTGCAAAACTCTCAAATTCAATAGAAACTCGCATCAGAAAGCCTTACAGAAAGATACTCAAACGAGAAATGAAAAGATACACAATTGGAATAGTAAAGATACGCAAACGATGTAAAGATACTCAGTTTGAAAGAAACACACTCCCACACTTGCAAAACTCTCAAATACAATAGAAACTCGCATCAGAAGCCTTACAGAAAGAGACTCAAACGAGAAATGAAAAGATACACAATTGGAATAGTAAAGATACGCAAACAATGTAAAGATACACAATTGGAATAGTAAAGATACGCAAACGATGTAAAGATACTCAGTTTGAAAGAAACACACTCCCACACTTGCAAAACTCTCAAATATAATAGAAACTCGCATCAGAAGCCTTACAGAAAGAGACTCAAACGAGAAATGAAAAGATACACAATTGGAATAGTAAAGATACGCAAACGATGTAAAGATACACAATTGGAATAGTAAAGATACGCAAACGATGTAAAGATACTCAGTTTGAAAGAAACACACTCCCACACTTGCAAAACTCTCAAATACAATAGAAACTCGCATCAGAAGCCTTACAGAAAGAGACTCAAACGAGAAATGAAAAGATACACAATTGGAATAGTAAAGATACGCAAACGATGTAAAGATACTCAGTTTGAAAGAAACACACTCCCACACTTGCAAAACTCTCAAATACAATAGAAACTCGCATCAGAAGCCTTACAGAAAGATACTCAAACGAGAAATGAAAAGATACACAATTGGAATAGTAAAGATACGAAAACGATGTAAAGATACTCAGTTTGAAAGAAACACACTCCGACACTTGCAAAACTCTCAAATACAATAGAAACTCGCATCAGAAGCCTTACAGAAAGAGACTCAAACGAGAAATGAAAAGATACACAATTGGAATAGTAAAGATACGCAAACGATGTAAAGATACACAATTGGAATAGTAAAGATACGCAAACGATGTAAAGATACTCAGTTTGAAAGAAACACACTCCCACACTTGCAAAACTCTCAAATTCAATAGAAACTCGCATCAGAAAGCCTTACAGAAAGACACTCAAACGAGAAATGAAAAGATACACAATTGGAATAGTAAAGATACGCAAACGATGTAAAGATACTCAGTTTGAAAGAAACACACTCCCACACTTGCAAAACTCTCAAATACAATAGAAACTCGCATCAGAAGCCTTACAGAAAGAGACTCAAACGAGAAATGAAAAGATACACAATTGGAATAGTAAAGATACGCAAACGATGTAAAGATACACAATTGGAATAGTAAAGATACGCAAACGATGTAAAGATACACAATTGGAATAGTAAAGATACGCAAACGATGTAAAGATACTCAGTTTGAAAGAAACACACTCCCACACTTGCAAAACTCTCAAATTCAATAGAAACTCGCATCAGAAAGCCTTACAGAAAGATACTCAAACGAGAAATAAAAAGATACACAATTGGAATAGTAAAGATACGCAAACGATGTAAAGATACACAATTGGAATAGTAAAGATACGCAAACGATGTAAAGATACTCAGTTTGAAAGAAACACACTCCCACACTTGCAAAACTCTCAAATACAATAGAAACTCGCATCAGAAGCCTTACAGAAAGAGACTCAAACGAGAAATGAAAAGATACACAATTGGAATAGTAAAGATACGCAAACGATGTAAAGATACACAATTGGAATAGTAAAGATACGCAAACGATGTAAAGATACTCAGTTTGAAAGAAACACACTCCCACACTTGCAAAACTCTCAAATTCAATAGAAATTCGCATCAGAAAGCCTTACAGAAAGACACTCAAACGAGAAATGAAAAGATACACAATTGGAATAGTAAAGATACGCAAACGATGTAAAGATACTCAGTTTGAAAGAAACACACTCCCACACTTGCAAAACTCTCAAATACAATAGAAACTCGCATCAGAAGCCTTACAGAAAGATACTCAAACGAGAAATGAAAAGATACACAATTGGAATAGTAAAGATACGCAAACGATGTAAAGATACACAATTGGAATAGTAAAGATACGCAAACGATGTAAAGATACTCAGTTTGAAAGAAACACACTCCGACACTTGCAAAACTCTCAAATACAATAGAAACTCGCATCAGAAGCCTTACAGAAAGATACTCAAACGAGAAATGAAAAGATACACAATTGGAATAGTAAAGATACGCAAACGATGTAAAGATACACAATTGGAATAGTAAAGATACGCAAACGATGTAAAGATACTCAGTTTGAAAGAAACACACTCCCACACTTGCAAAACTCTCAAATACAATAGAAACTCGCATCAGAAGCCTTACAGAAAGAGACTCAAACGAGAAATGAAAAGATACACAATTGGAATAGTAAAGATACGCAAACGATGTAAAGATACACAATTGGAATAGTAAAGATACGCAAACGATGTAAAGATACTCAGTTTGAAAGAAACACACTCCCACACTTGCAAAACTCTCAAATTCAATAGAAACTCGCATCAGAAAGCCTTACAGAAAGATACTCAAACGAGAAATGAAAAGATACACAATTGGAATAGTAAAGATACGCAAACGATGTAAAGATACTCAGTTTGAAAGAAACACACTCCCACATTTGCAAAACTCTCAAATACAATAGAAACTCGCATCAGAAGCCTTACAGAAAGAGACTCAAACGAGAAATGAAAAGATACACAATTGGAATAGTAAAGATACGCAAACGATGTAAAGATACACAATTGGAATAGTAAAGATACGCAAACGATGTAAAGATACTCAGTTTGAAAGAAACACACTCCCACACTTGCAAAACTCTCAAATACAATAGAAACTCGCATCAGAAGCCTTACAGAAAGATACTCAAACGAGAAATGAAAAGATACACAATTGGAATAGTAAAGATACGAAAACGATGTAAAGATACACAATTGGAATAGTAAAGATACGCAAACGATGTAAAGATACTCAGTTTGAAAGAAACACACTCCCACACTTGCAAAACTCTCAAATACAATAGAAACTCGCATCAGAAGCCTTACAGAAAGATACTCAAACGAGAAATGAAAAGATACACAATTGGAATAGTAAAGATACGAAAACGATGTAAAGATACTCAGTTTGAAAGAAACACACTCCCACACTTGCAAAACTCTCAAA
Source organism: Argentina anserina (assembly GCF_933775445.1). Lineage (NCBI taxonomy): Eukaryota > Viridiplantae > Streptophyta > Magnoliopsida > Rosales > Rosaceae > Argentina > Argentina anserina. The sequence continues at coordinate 59,071 of NW_026089510.1, read as the reverse complement.
TACAATAGAAACTCGCATAAGAAGCCTTACAGAAAGATACTCAAACGAGAAATAAAAAGATACACAATTGGAATAGTAAAGATACGCAAACGATGTAAAGATACACAATTGGAATAGTAAAGATACGCAAACGATGTAAAGATACTCAGTTTGAAAGAAACACACTCCCACACTTGCAAAACTCTCAAATTCAATAGAAACTCGCATCAGAAAGCCTTACAGAAAGATACTCAAACGAGAAATGAAAAGATACACAATTGGAATAGTAAAGATACGCAAACGATGTAAAGATACTCAGTTTGAAAGAAACACACTCCCACACTTGCAAAACTCTCAAATACAATAGAAACTCGCATCAGAAGCCTTACAGAAAGAGACTCAAACGAGAAATGAAAAGATACACAATTGGAATAGTAAAGATACGCAAACAATGTAAAGATACACAATTGGAATAGTAAAGATACGCAAACGATGTAAAGATACTCAGTTTGAAAGAAACACACTCCCACACTTGCAAAACTCTCAAATACAATAGAAACTCGCATCAGAAGCCTTACAGAAAGAGACTCAAACGAGAAATGAAAAGATACACAATTGGAATAGTAAAGATACGCAAACGATGTAAAGATACACAATTGGAATAGTAAAGATACGCAAACGATGTAAAGATACTCAGTTTGAAAGAAACACACTCCCACACTTGCAAAACTCTCAAATACAATAGAAACTCGCATCAGAAGCCTTACAGAAAGAGACTCAAACGAGAAATGAAAAGATACACAATTGGAATAGTAAAGATACGCAAACGATGTAAAGATACTCAGTTTGAAAGAAACACACTCCCACACTTGCAAAACTCTCAAATACAATAGAAACTCGCATCAGAAGCCTTACAGAAAGATACTCAAACGAGAAATGAAAAGATACACAATTGGAATAGTAAAGATACGAAAACGATGTAAAGATACTCAGTTTGAAAGAAACACACTCCGACACTTGCAAAACTCTCAAATACAATAGAAACTCGCATCAGAAGCCTTACAGAAAGAGACTCAAACGAGAAATGAAAAGATACACAATTGGAATAGTAAAGATACGCAAACGATGTAAAGATACACAATTGGAATAGTAAAGATACGCAAACGATGTAAAGATACTCAGTTTGAAAGAAACACACTCCCACACTTGCAAAACTCTCAAATTCAATAGAAACTCGCATCAGAAAGCCTTACAGAAAGACACTCAAACGAGAAATGAAAAGATACACAATTGGAATAGTAAAGATACGCAAACGATGTAAAGATACTCAGTTTGAAAGAAACACACTCCCACACTTGCAAAACTCTCAAATACAATAGAAACTCGCATCAGAAGCCTTACAGAAAGAGACTCAAACGAGAAATGAAAAGATACACAATTGGAATAGTAAAGATACGCAAACGATGTAAAGATACACAATTGGAATAGTAAAGATACGCAAACGATGTAAAGATACACAATTGGAATAGTAAAGATACGCAAACGATGTAAAGATACTCAGTTTGAAAGAAACACACTCCCACACTTGCAAAACTCTCAAATTCAATAGAAACTCGCATCAGAAAACCTTACAGAAAGATACTCAAACGAGAAATAAAAAGATACACAATTGGAATAGTAAAGATACGCAAACGATGTAAAGATACACAATTGGAATAGTAAAGATACGCAAACGATGTAAAGATACTCAGTTTGAAAGAAACACACTCCCACACTTGCAAAACTCTCAAATACAATAGAAACTCGCATCAGAAGCCTTACAGAAAGAGACTCAAACGAGAAATGAAAAGATACACAATTGGAATAGTAAAGATACGCAAACGATGTAAAGATACACAATTGGAATAGTAAAGATACGCAAACGATGTAAAGATACTCAGTTTGAAAGAAACACACTCCCACACTTGCAAAACTCTCAAATTCAATAGAAATTCGCATCAGAAAGCCTTACAGAAAGACACTCAAACGAGAAATGAAAAGATACACAATTGGAATAGTAAAGATACGCAAACGATGTAAAGATACTCAGTTTGAAAGAAACACACTCCCACACTTGCAAAACTCTCAAATACAATAGAAACTCGCATCAGAAGCCTTACAGAAAGATACTCAAACGAGAAATGAAAAGATACACAATTGGAATAGTAAAGATACGCAAACGATGTAAAGATACACAATTGGAATAGTAAAGATACGCAAACGATGTAAAGATACTCAGTTTGAAAGAAACACACTCCGACACTTGCAAAACTCTCAAATACAATAGAAACTCGCATCAGAAGCCTTACAGAAAGATACTCAAACGAGAAATAAAAAGATACACAATTGGAATAGTAAAGATACGCAAACGATGTAAAGATACACAATTGGAATAGTAAAGATACGCAAACGATGTAAAGATACTCAGTTTGAAAGAAACACACTCCCACACTTGCAAAACTCTCAAATACAATAGAAACTCGCATCAGAAGCCTTACAGAAAGAGACTCAAACGAGAAATGAAAAGATACACAATTGGAATAGTAAAGATACGCAAACGATGTAAAGATACACAATTGGAATAGTAAAAATACGCAAACGATGTAAAGATACTCAGTTTGAAAGAAACACACTCCCACACTTGCAAAACTCTCAAATTCAATAGAAACTCGCATCAGAAAGCCTTACAGAAAGATACTCAAACGAGAAATGAAAAGATACACAATTGGAATAGTAAAGATACGCAAACGATGTAAAGATACTCAGTTTGAAAGAAACACACTCCCACATTTGCAAAACTCTCAAATACAATAGAAACTCGCATCAGAAGCCTTACAGAAAGAGACTCAAACGAGAAATGAAAAGATACACAATTGGAATAGTAAAGATACGCAAACGATGTAAAGATACACAATTGGAATAGTAAAGATACGCAAACGATGTAAAGATACTCAGTTTGAAAGAAACACACTCCCACACTTGCAAAACTCTCAAATACAATAGAAACTCGCATCAGAAGCCTTACAGAAAGATACTCAAACGAGAAATGAAAAGATACACAATTGGAATAGTAAAGATACGAAAACGATGTAAAGATACACAATTGGAATAGTAAAGATACGCAAACGATGTAAAGATACTCAGTTTGAAAGAAACACACTCCCACACTTGCAAAACTCTCAAATACAATAGAAACTCGCATCAGAAGCCTTACAGAAAGATACTCAAACGAGAAATGAAAAGATACACAATTGGAATAGTAAAGATACGAAAACGATGTAAAGATACTCAGTTTGAAAGAAACACACTCCCACACTTGCAAAACTCTCAAATACAATAGAAACTCGCATAAGAAGCCTTACAGAAAGATACTCAAACGAGAAATAAAAAGATACACAATTGGAATAGTAAAGATACGCAAACGATGTAAAGATACACAATTGGAATAGTAAAGATACGCAAACGATGTAAAGATACTCAGTTTGAAAGAAACACACTCCCACACTTGCAAAACTCTCAAATTCAATAGAAACTCGCATCAGAAAGCCTTACAGAAAGATACTCAAACGAGAAATGAAAAGATACACAATTGGAATAGTAAAGATACGCAAACGATGTAAAGATACTCAGTTTGAAAGAAACACACTCCCACACTTGCAAAACTCTCAAATACAATAGAAACTCGCATCAGAAGCCTTACAGAAAGAGACTCAAACGAGAAATGAAAAGATACACAATTGGAATAGTAAAGATACGCAAACAATGTAAAGATACACAATTCGAATAGTAAAGATACGCAAACGATGTAAAGATACTCAGTTTGAAAGAAACACACTCCCACACTTGCAAAACTCTCAAATACAATAGAAACTCGCATCAGAAGCCTTACAGAAAGAGACTCAAACGAGAAATGAAAAGATACACAATTGGAATAGTAAAGATACGCAAACTATGTAAAGATACACAATTGGAATAGTAAAGATACGCAAACGATGTAAAGATACTCAGTTTGAAAGAAACACACTCCCACACTTGCAAAACTCTCAAATACAATAGAAACTCGCATCAGAAGCCTTACAGAAAGAGACTCAAACGAGAAATGAAAAGATACACAATTGGAATAGTAAAGATACGCAAACGATGTAAAGATACTCAGTTTGAAAGAAACACACTCCCACACTTGCAAAACTCTCAAATACAATAGAAACTCGCATCAGAAGCCTTACAGAAAGATACTCAAACGAGAAATGAAAAGATACACAATTGGAATAGTAAAGATACGAAAACGATGTAAAGATACTCAGTTTGAAAGAAACACACTCCGACACTTGCAAAACTCTCAAATACAATAGAAACTCGCATCAGAAGCCTTACAGAAAGAGACTCAAACGAGAAATGAAAAGATACACAATTGGAATAGTAAAGATACGCAAACGATGTAAAGATACACAATTGGAATAGTAAAGATACGCAAACGATGTAAAGATACTCAGTTTGAAAGAAACACACTCCCACACTTGCAAAACTCTCAAATTCAATAGAAACTCGCATCAGAAAGCCTTACAGAAAGACACTCAAACGAGAAATGAAAAGATACACAATTGGAATAGTAAAGATACGCAAACGATGTAAAGATACTCAGTTTGAAAGAAACACACTCCCACACTTGCAAAACTCTCAAATACAATAGAAACTCGCATCAGAAGCCTTACAGAAAGATACTCAAACGAGAAATGAAAAGATACACAATTGGAATAGTAAAGATACGCAAACGATGTAAAGATACACAATTGGAATAGTAAAGATACGCAAACGATGTAAAGATACACAATTGGAATAGTAAAGATACGCAAACGATGTAAAGATACTCAGTTTGAAAGAAACACACTCCCACACTTGCAAAACTCTCAAATTCAATAGAAACTCGCATCAGAAAGCCTTACAGAAAGATACTCAAACGAGAAATAAAAAGATACACAATTGGAATAGTAAAGATACGCAAACGATGTAAAGATACACAATTGGAATAGTAAAGATACGCAAACGATGTAAAGATACTCAGTTTGAAAGAAACACACTCCCACACTTGCAAAACTCTCAAATTCAATAGAAACTCGCATCAGAAAGCCTTACAGAAAGATACTCAAACGAGAAATAAAAAGATACACAATTGGAATAGTAAAGATACGCAAACGATGTAAAGATACACAATTGGAATAGTAAAGATACGCAAACGATGTAAAGATACTCAGTTTGAAAGAAACACACTCCCACACTTGCAAAACTCTCAAATACAATAGAAACTCGCATCAGAAGCCTTACAGAAAGAGACTCAAACGAGAAATGAAAAGATACACAATTGGAATAGTAAAGATACGCAAACGATGTAAAGATACACAATTGGAATAGTAAAGATACGCAAACGATGTAAAGATACTCAGTTTGAAAGAAACACACTCCCACACTTGCAAAACTCTCAAATTCAATAGAAATTCGCATCAGAAAGCCTTACAGAAAGACACTCAAACGAGAAATGAAAAGATACACAATTGGAATAGTAAAGATACGCAAACGATGTAAAGATACTCAGTTTGAAAGAAACACACTCCCACACTTGCAAAACTCTCAAATACAATAGAAACTCGCATCAGAAGCCTTACAGAAAGATACTCAAACGAGAAATGAAAAGATACACAATTGGAATAGTAAAGATACGCAAACGATGTAAAGATACACAATTGGAATAGTAAAGATACGCAAACGATGTAAAGATACTCAGTTTGAAAGAAACACACTCCGACACTTGCAAAACTCTCAAATACAATAGAAACTCGCATCAGAAGCCTTACAGAAAGATACTCAAACGAGAAATAAAAAGATACACAATTGGAATAGTAAAGATACGCAAACGATGTAAAGATACACAATTGGAATAGTAAAGATACGCAAACGATGTAAAGATACTCAGTTTGAAAGAAACACACTCCCACACTTGCAAAACTCTCAAATACAATAGAAACTCGCATCAGAAGCCTTACAGAAAGAGACTCAAACGAGAAATGAAAAGATACACAATTGGAATAGTAAAGATACGCAAACGATGTAAAGATACACAATTGGAATAGTAAAGATACGCAAACGATGTAAAGATACTCAGTTTGAAAGAAACACACTCCCACACTTGCAAAACTCTCAAATTCAATAGAAACTCGCATCAGAAAGCCTTACAGAAAGATACTCAAACGAGAAATGAAAAGATACACAATTGGAATAGTAAAGATACGCAAACGATGTAAAGATACTCAGTTTGAAAGAAACACACTCCCACATTTGCAAAACTCTCAAATACAATAGAAACTCGCATCAGAAGCCTTACAGAAAGAGACTCAAACGAGAAATGAAAAGATACACAATTGGAATAGTAAAGATACGCAAACGATGTAAAGATACACAATTGGAATAGTAAAGATACGCAAACGATGTAAAGATACTCAGTTTGAAAGAAACACACTCCCACACTTGCAAAACTCTCAAATACAATAGAAACTCGCATCAGAAGCCTTACAGAAAGATACTCAAACGAGAAATGAAAAGATACACAATTGGAATAGTAAAGATACGAAAACGATGTAAAGATACACAATTGGAATAGTAAAGATACGCAAACGATGTAAAGATACTCAGTTTGAAAGAAACACACTCCCACACTTGCAAAACTCTCAAATACAATAGAAACTCGCATCAGAAGCCTTACAGAAAGATACTCAAACGAGAAATGAAAAGATACACAATTGGAATAGTAAAGATACGAAAACGATGTAAAGATACTCAGTTTGAAAGAAACACACTCCCACACTTGCAAAACTCTCAAATACAATAGAAACTCGCATAAGAAGCCTTACAGAAAGATACTCAAACGAGAAATAAAAAGATACACAATTGGAATAGTAAAGATACGCAAACGATGTAAAGATACACAATTGGAATAGTAAAGATACGCAAACGATGTAAAGATACTCAGTTTGAAAGAAACACACTCCCACACTTGCAAAACTCTCAAATTCAATAGAAACTCGCATCAGAAAGCCTTACAGAAAGATACTCAAACGAGAAATGAAAAGATACACAATTGGAATAGTAAAGATACGCAAACGATGTAAAGATACTCAGTTTGAAAGAAACACACTCCCACACTTGCAAAACTCTCAAATACAATAGAAACTCGCATCAGAAGCCTTACAGAAAGAGACTCAAACGAGAAATGAAAAGATACACAATTGGAATAGTAAAGATACGCAAACAATGTAAAGATACACAATTGGAATAGTAAAGATACGCAAACGATGTAAAGATACTCAGTTTGAAAGAAACACACTCCCACACTTGCAAAACTCTCAAATACAATAGAAACTCGCATCAGAAGCCTTACAGAAAGAGACTCAAACGAGAAATGAAAAGATACACAATTGGAATAGTAAAGATACGCAAACGATGTAAAGATACACAATTGGAATAGTAAAGATACGCAAACGATGTAAAGATACTCAGTTTGAAAGAAACACACTCCCACACTTGCAAAACTCTCAAATACAATAGAAACTCGCATCAGAAGCCTTACAGAAAGAGACTCAAACGAGAAATGAAAAGATACACAATTGGAATAGTAAAGATACGCAAACGATGTAAAGATACTCAGTTTGAAAGAAACACACTCCCACACTTGCAAAACTCTCAAATACAATAGAAACTCGCATCAGAAGCCTTACAGAAAGATACTCAAACGAGAAATGAAAAGATACACAATTGGAATAGTAAAGATACGAAAACGATGTAAAGATACTCAGTTTGAAAGAAACACACTCCGACACTTGCAAAACTCTCAAATACAATAGAAACTCGCATCAGAAGCCTTACAGAAAGAGACTCAAACGAGAAATGAAAAGATACACAATTGGAATAGTAAAGATACGCAAACGATGTAAAGATACACAATTGGAATAGTAAAGATACGCAAACGATGTAAAGATACTCAGTTTGAAAGAAACACACTCCCACACTTGCAAAACTCTCAAATTCAATAGAAACTCGCATCAGAAAGCCTTACAGAAAGACACTCAAACGAGAAATGAAAAGATACACAATTGGAATAGTAAAGATACGCAAACGATGTAAAGATACTCAGTTTGAAAGAAACACACTCCCACACTTGCAAAACTCTCAAATACAATAGAAACTCGCATCAGAAGCCTTACAGAAAGAGACTCAAACGAGAAATGAAAAGATACACAATTGGAATAGTAAAGATACGCAAACGATGTAAAGATACACAATTGGAATAGTAAAGATACGCAAACGATGTAAAGATACACAATTGGAATAGTAAAGATACGCAAACGATGTAAAGATACTCAGTTTGAAAGAAACACACTCCCACACTTGCAAAACTCTCAAATACAATAGAAACTCGCATCAGAAGCCTTACAGAAAGATACTCAAACGAGAAATGAAAAGATACACAATTGGAATAGTAAAGATACGCAAACGATGTAAAGATACACAATTGGAATAGTAAAGATACGCAAACGATGTAAAGATACTCAGTTTGAAAGAAACACACTCCCACACTTGCAAAACTCTCAAATTCAATAGAAACTCGCATCAGAAAGCCTTACAGAAAGATACTCAAACGAGAAATGAAAAGATACACAATTGGAATAGTAAAGATACGCAAACGATGTAAAGATACTCAGTTTGAAAGAAACACACTCCCACATTTGCAAAACTCTCAAATACAATAGAAACTCGCATCAGAAGCCTTACAGAAAGAGACTCAAACGAGAAATGAAAAGATACACAATTGGAATAGTAAAGATACGCAAACGATGTAAAGATACACAATTGGAATAGTAAAGATACGCAAACGATGTAAAGATACTCAGTTTGAAAGAAACACACTCCCACACTTGCAAAACTCTCAAATACAATAGAAACTCGCATCAGAAGCCTTACAGAAAGATACTCAAACGAGAAATGAAAAGATACACAATTGGAATAGTAAAGATACGAAAACGATGTAAAGATACACAATTGGAATAGTAAAGATACGCAAACGATGTAAAGATACTCAGTTTGAAAGAAACACACTCCCACACTTGCAAAACTCTCAAATACAATAGAAACTCGCATCAGAAGCCTTACAGAAAGATACTCAAACGAGAAATGAAAAGATACACAATTGGAATAGTAAAGATACGAAAACGATGTAAAGATACTCAGTTTGAAAGAAACACACTCCCACACTTGCAAAACTCTCAAATACAATAGAAACTCGCATAAGAAGCCTTACAGAAAGATACTCAAACGAGAAATAAAAAGATACACAATTGGAATAGTAAAGATACGCAAACGATGTAAAGATACACAATTGGAATAGTAAAGATACGCAAACGATGTAAAGATACTCAGTTTGAAAGAAACACACTCCCACACTTGCAAAACTCTCAAATTCAATAGAAACTCGCATCAGAAAGCCTTACAGAAAGATACTCAAACGAGAAATGAAAAGATACACAATTGGAATAGTAAAGATACGCAAACGATGTAAAGATACTCAGTTTGAAAGAAACACACTCCCACACTTGCAAAACTCTCAAATACAATAGAAACTCGCATCAGAAGCCTTACAGAAAGAGACTCAAACGAGAAATGAAAAGATACACAATTGGAATAGTAAAGATACGCAAACAATGTAAAGATACACAATTGGAATAGTAAAGATACGCAAACGATGTAAAGATACTCAGTTTGAAAGAAACACACTCCCACACTTGCAAAACTCTCAAATACAATAGAAACTCGCATCAGAAGCCTTACAGAAAGAGACTCAAACGAGAAATGAAAAGATACACAATTGGAATAGTAAAGATACGCAAACGATGTAAAGATACACAATTGGAATAGTAAAGATACGCAAACGATGTAAAGATACTCAGTTTGAAAGAAACACACTCCCACACTTGCAAAACTCTCAAATACAATAGAAACTCGCATCAGAAGCCTTACAGAAAGAGACTCAAACGAGAAATGAAAAGATACACAATTGGAATAGTAAAGATACGCAAACGATGTAAAGATACTCAGTTTGAAAGAAACACACTCCCACACTTGCAAAACTCTCAAATACAATAGAAACTCGCATCAGAAGCCTTACAGAAAGATACTCAAACGAGAAATGAAAAGATACACAATTGGAATAGTAAAGATACGAAAACGATGTAAAGATACTCAGTTTGAAAGAAACACACTCCGACACTTGCAAAACTCTCAAATACAATAGAAACTCGCATCAGAAGCCTTACAGAAAGAGACTCAAACGAGAAATGAAAAGATACACAATTGGAATAGTAAAGATACGCAAACGATGTAAAGATACACAATTGGAATAGTAAAGATACGCAAACGATGTAAAGATACTCAGTTTGAAAGAAACACACTCCCACACTTGCAAAACTCTCAAATTCAATAGAAACTCGCATCAGAAAGCCTTACAGAAAGACACTCAAACGAGAAATGAAAAGATACACAATTGGAATAGTAAAGATACGCAAACGATGTAAAGATACTCAGTTTGAAAGAAACACACTCCCACACTTGCAAAACTCTCAAATACAATAGAAACTCGCATCAGAAGCCTTACAGAAAGAGACTCAAACGAGAAATGAAAAGATACACAATTGGAATAGTAAAGATACGCAAACGATGTAAAGATACACAATTGGAATAGTAAAGATACGCAAACGATGTAAAGATACACAATTGGAATAGTAAAGATACGCAAACGATGTAAAGATACTCAGTTTGAAAGAAACACACTCCCACACTTGCAAAACTCTCAAATTCAATAGAAACTCGCATCAGAAAGCCTTACAGAAAGATACTCAAACGAGAAATAAAAAGATACACAATTGGAATAGTAAAGATACGCAAACGATGTAAAGATACACAATTGGAATAGTAAAGATACGCAAACGATGTAAAGATACTCAGTTTGAAAGAAACACACTCCCACACTTGCAAAACTCTCAAATACAATAGAAACTCGCATCAGAAGCCTTACAGAAAGAGACTCAAACGAGAAATGAAAAGATACACAATTGGAATAGTAAAGATACGCAAACGATGTAAAGATACTCAGTTTGAAAGAAACACACTCCCACACTTGCAAAACTCTCAAATTCAATAGAAACTCGCATCAGAAAGCCTTACAGAAAGATACTCAAACGAGAAATGAAAAGATACACAATTGGAATAGTAAAGATACGCAAACGATGTAAAGATACTCAGTTTGAAAGAAACACACTCCCACACTTGCAAAACTCTCAAATACAATAGAAACTCGCATCAGAAGCCTTACAGAAAGATACTCAAACGAGAAATGAAAAGATACACAATTGGAATAGTAAAGATACGCAAACGATGTAAAGATACTCAGTTTGAAAGAAACACACTCCCACACTTGCAAAACTCTCAAATACAATAGAAACTCGCATCAGAAGCCTTACAGAAAGAGACTCAAACGAGAAATGAAAAGATACACAATTGGAATAGTAAAGATACGCAAACGATGTAAAGATACACAATTGGAATAGTAAAGATACGCAAACGATGTAAAAATACTCAGTTTGAAAGAAACACACTCCGACACTTGCAAAACTCTCAAATACAATAGAAACTCGCATCAAAAGCCTTACAGAAAGATACTCAAACGAGAAATAAAAAGATACACAATTGGAATAGTAAAGATACGCAAACGATGTAAAGATACACAATTGGAATAGTAAAGATACGCAAACGATGTAAAGATACTCAGTTTGAAAGAAACACACTCCCACACTTGCAAAACTCTCAAATACAATAGAAACTCGCATCAGAAGCCTTACAGAAAGAGACTCAAACGAGAAATGAAAAGATACACAATTGGAATAGTAAAGATACGCAAACGATGTAAAGATACACAATTGGAATAGTAAAGATACGCAAACGATGTAAAGATACTCAGTTTGAAAGAAACACACTCCCACACTTGCAAAACTCTCAAATTCAATAGAAACACGCATCAGAAAGCCTTACAGAAAGATACTCAAACGAGAAATGAAAAGATACACAATTGGAATAGTAAAGATACGCAAACGATGTAAAGATACTCAGTTTGAAAGAAACACACTCCCACACTTGCAAAACTCTCAAATACAATAGAAACTCGCATCAGAAGCCTTACAGAAAGATACTCAAACGAGAAATGAAAAGATACACAATTGGAATAGTAAAGATACGCAAACGATGTAAAGATACACAATTGGAATAGTAAAGATACGCAAACGATGTAAAGATACTCAGTTTGAAAGAAACACACTCCGACACTTGCAAAACTCTCAAATACAATAGAAACTCGCATCAGAAGCCATACAGAAAGATACTCAAACGAGAAATAAAAAGATACACAATTGGAATAGTAAAGATACGCAAACGATGTAAAGATACACAATTGGAATAGTAAAGATACGCAAACGATGTAAAGATACTCAGTTTGAAAGAAACACACTCCCACACTTGCAAAACTCTCAAATTCAATAGAAACTCGCATCAGAAAGCCTTACAGAAAGATACTCAAACGAGAAATGAAAAGATACACAATTGGAATAGTAAAGATACGCAAACGATGTAAAGATACTCAGTTTGAAAGAAACACACTCCCACACTTGCAAAACTCTCAAATACAATAGAAACTCGCATCAGAAGCCTTACAGAAAGATACTCAAACGAGAAATGAAAAGATACACAATTGGAATAGTAAAGATACGAAAACGATGTAAAGATACACAATTGGAATAGTAAAGATACGCAAACGATGTAAAGATACTCAGTTTGAAAGAAACACACTCCCACACTTGCAAAACTCTCAAATACAATAGAAACTCGCATCAGAAGCCTTACAGAAAGATACTCAAACGAGAAATGAAAAGATACACAATTGGAATAGTAAAGATACGAAAACGATGTAAAGATACTCAGTTTGAAAGAAACACACTCCCACACTTGCAAAACTCTCAAATACAATAAAAACTCGCATAAGAAGCCTTACAGAAAGATACTCAAACGAGAAATAAAAAGATACACAATTGGAATAGTAAAGATACGCAAACGATGTAAAGATACACAATTGGAATAGTAAAGATACGCAAACGATGTAAAGATACTCAGTTTGAAAGAAACACACTCCCACACTTGCAAAACTCTCAAATTCAATAGAAACTCGCATCAGAAAGCCTTACAGAAAGATACTCAAACGAGAAATGAAAAGATACACAATTGGAATAGTAAAGATACGCAAACGATGTAAAGATACTCAGTTTGAAAGAAACACACTCCCACACTTGCAAAACTCTCAAATACAATAGAAACTCGCATCAGAAGCCTTACAGAAAGAGACTCAAACGAGAAATGAAAAGATACACAATTGGAATAGTAAAGATACGCAAACGATGTAAAGATACACAATTGGAATAGTAAAGATACGCAAACGATGTAAAAATACTCAGTTTGAAAGAAACACACTCCGACACTTGCAAAACTCTCAAATACAATAGAAACTCGCATCAGAAGCCTTACAGAAAGATACTCAAACGAGAAATCAAAAGATACACAATTGGAATAGTAAAGATACGCAAACGATGTAAAGATACACAATTGGAATAGTAAAGATACGCAAACGATGTAAAGATACTCAGTTTGAAAGAAACACACTCCCACACTTGCAAAACTCTCAAATACAATAGAAACTCGCATCAGAAGCCTTACAGAAAGAGACTCAAACGAGAAATGAAAAGATACACAATTGGAATAGTAAAGATACGCAAACGATGTAAAGATACACAATTGGAATAGTAAAGATACGCAAACGATGTAAAGATACTCAGTTTGAAAGAAACACACTCCCACACTTGCAAAACTCTCAAATTCAATAGAAACTCGCATCAGAAAGCCTTACAGAAAGATACTCAAACGAGAAATGAAAAGATACACAATTGGAATAGTAAAGATACGCAAACGATGTAAAGATACTCAGTTTGAAAGAAACACACTCCCACACTTGCAAAACTCTCAAATACAATAGAAACTCGCATCAGAAGCCTTACAGAAAGATACTCAAACGAGAAATGAAAAGATACACAATTGGAATAGTAAAGATACGCAAACGATGTAAAGATACACAATTGGAATAGTAAAGATACGCAAACGATGTAAAGATACTCAGTTTGAAAGAAACACACTCCGACACTTGCAAAACTCTCAAATACAATAGAAACTCGCATCAGAAGCCTTACAGAAAGATACTCAAACGAGAAATAAAAAGATACACAATTGGAATAGTAAAGATACGCAAACGATGTAAAGATACACAATTGGAATAGTAAAGATACGCAAACGATGTAAAGATACTCAGTTTGAAAGAAACACACTCCCACACTTGCAAAACTCTCAAATACAATAGAAACTCGCATCAGAAGCCTTACAGAAAGAGACTCAAACGAGAAATGAAAAGATACACAATTGGAATAGTAAAGATACGCAAACGATGTAAAGATACACAATTGGAATAGTAAAGATACGCAAACGATGTAAAGATACTCAGTTTGAAAGAAACACACTCCCACACTTGCAAAACTCTCAAATTCAATAGAAACTCGCATCAGAAAGCCTTACAGAAAGATACTCAAACGAGAAATGAAAAGATACACAATTGGAATAGTAAAGATACGCAAACGATGTAAAGATACTCAGTTTGAAAGAAACACACTCCCACATTTGCAAAACTCTCAAATACAATAGAAACTCGCATCAGAAGCCTTACAGAAAGAGACTCAAACGAGAAATGAAAAGATACACAATTGGAATAGTAAAGATACGCAAACGATGTAAAGATACACAATTGGAATAGTAAAGATACGCAAACGATGTAAAGATACTCAGTTTGAAAGAAACACACTCCCACACTTGCAAAACTCTCAAATACAATAGAAACTCGCATCAGAAGCCTTACAGAAAGATACTCAAACGAGAAATGAAAAGATACACAATTGGAATAGTAAAGATACGAAAACGATGTAAAGATACACAATTGGAATAGTAAAGATACGCAAACGATGTAAAGATACTCAGTTTGAAAGAAACACACTCCCACACTTGCAAAACTCTCAAATACAATAGAAACTCGCATCAGAAGCCTTACAGAAAGATACTCAAACGAGAAATGAAAAGATACACAATTGGAATAGTAAAGATACGAAAACGATGTAAAGATACTCAGTTTGAAAGAAACACACTCCCACACTTGCAAAACTCTCAAATACAATAGAAACTCGCATAAGAAGCCTTACAGAAAGATACTCAAACGAGAAATAAAAAGATACACAATTGGAATAGTAAAGATACGCAAACGATGTAAAGATACACAATTGGAATAGTAAAGATACGCAAACGATGTAAAGATACTCAGTTTGAAAGAAACACACTCCCACACTTGCAAAACTCTCAAATTCAATAGAAACTCGCATCAGAAAGCCTTACAGAAAGATACTCAAACGAGAAATGAAAAGATACACAATTGGAATAGTAAAGATACGCAAACGATGTAAAGATACTCAGTTTGAAAGAAACACACTCCCACACTTGCAAAACTCTCAAATACAATAGAAACTCGCATCAGAAGCCTTACAGAAAGAGACTCAAACGAGAAATGAAAAGATACACAATTGGAATAGTAAAGATACGCAAACAATGTAAAGATACACAATTGGAATAGTAAAGATACGCAAACGATGTAAAGATACTCAGTTTGAAAGAAACACACTCCCACACTTGCAAAACTCTCAAATACAATAGAAACTCGCATCAGAAGCCTTACAGAAAGAGACTCAAACGAGAAATGAAAAGATACACAATTGGAATAGTAAAGATACGCAAACGATGTAAAGATACACAATTGGAATAGTAAAGATACGCAAACGATGTAAAGATACTCAGTTTGAAAGAAACACACTCCCACACTTGCAAAACTCTCAAATACAATAGAAACTCGCATCAGAAGCCTTACAGAAAGAGACTCAAACGAGAAATGAAAAGATACACAATTGGAATAGTAAAGATACGCAAACGATGTAAAGATACACAATTGGAATAGTAAAGATACGCAAACGATGTAAAAATACTCAGTTTGAAAGAAACACACTCCGACACTTGCAAAACTCTCAAATACAATAGAAACTCGCATCAGAAGCCTTACAGAAAGATACTCAAACGAGAAATCAAAAGATACACAATTGGAATAGTAAAGATACGCAAACGATGTAAAGATACACAATTGGAATAGTAAAGATACGCAAACGATGTAAAGATACTCAGTTTGAAAGAAACACACTCCCACACTTGCAAAACTCTCAAATACAATAGAAACTCGCATCAGAAGCCTTACAGAAAGAGACACAAACGAGAAATGAAAAGATACACAATTGGAATAGTAAAGATACGCAAACGATGTAAAGATACACAATTGGAATAGTAAAGATACGCAAACGATGTAAAGATACTCAGTTTGAAAGAAACACACTCCCACACTTGCAAAACTCTCAAATTCAATAGAAACTCGCATCAGAAAGCCTTACAGAAAGATACTCAAACGAGAAATGAAAAGATACACAATTGGAATAGTAAAGATACGCAAACGATGTAAAGATACTCAGTTTGAAAGAAACACACTCCCACACTTGCAAAACTCTCAAATACAATAGAAAATCGCATCAGAAGCCTTACAGAAAGATACTCAAACGAGAAATGAAAAGATACACAATTGGAATAGTAAAGATACGCAAACGATGTAAAGATACACAATTGGAATAGTAAAGATACGCAAACGATGTAAAGATACTCAGTTTGAAAGAAACACACTCCGACACTTGCAAAACTCTCAAATACAATAGAAACTCGCATCAGAAGCCTTACAGAAAGATACTCAAACGAGAAATAAAAAGATACACAATTGGAATAGTAAAGATACGCAAACGATGTAAAGATACACAATTGGAATAGTAAAGATACGCAAACGATGTAAAGATACTCAGTTTGAAAGAAACACACTCCCACACTTGCAAAACTCTCAAATACAATAGAAACTCGCATCAGAAGCCTTACAGAAAGAGACTCAAACGAGAAATGAAAAGATACACAATTGGAATAGTAAAGATACGCAAACGATGTAAAGATACACAATTGGAATAGTAAAGATACGCAAACGATGTAAAGATACTCAGTTTGAAAGAAACACACTCCCACACTTGCAAAACTCTCAAATTCAATAGAAACTCGCATCAGAAAGCCTTACAGAAAGATACTCAAACGAGAAATGAAAAGATACACAATTGGAATAGTAAAGATACGCAAACGATGTAAAGATACTCAGTTTGAAAGAAACACACTCCCACATTTGCAAAACTCTCAAATACAATAGAAACTCGCATCAGAAGCCTTACAGAAAGAGACTCAAACGAGAAATGAAAAGATACACAATTGGAATAGTAAAGATACGCAAACGATGTAAAGATACACAATTGGAATAGTAAAGATACGCAAACGATGTAAAGATACTCAGTTTGAAAGAAACACACTCCCACACTTGCAAAACTCTCAAATACAATAGAAACTCGCATCAGAAGCCTTACAGAAAGATACTCAAACGAGAAATGAAAAGATACACAATTGGAATAGTAAAGATACGAAAACGATGTAAAGATACACAATTGGAATAGTAAAGATACGCAAACGATGTAAAGATACTCAGTTTGAAAGAAACACACTCCCACACTTGCAAAACTCTCAAATACAATAGAAACTCGCATCAGAAGCCTTACAGAAAGATACTCAAACGAGAAATGAAAAGATACACAATTGGAATAGTAAAGATACGAAAACGATGTAAAGATACTCAGTTTGAAAGAAACACACTCCCACACTTGCAAAACTCTCAAATACAATAGAAACTCGCATAAGAAGCCTTACAGAAAGATACTCAAACGAGAAATAAAAAGATACACAATTGGAATAGTAAAGATACGCAAACGATGTAAAGATACACAATTGGAATAGTAAAGATACGCAAACGATGTAAAGATACTCAGTTTGAAAGAAACACACTCCCACACTTGCAAAACTCTCAAATTCAATAGAAACTCGCATCAGAAAGCCTTACAGAAAGATACTCAAACGAGAAATGAAAAGATACACAATTGGAATAGTAAAGATACGCAAACGATGTAAAGATACTCAGTTTGAAAGAAACACACTCCCACACTTGCAAAACTCTCAAATACAATAGAAACTCGCATCAGAAGCCTTACAGAAAGAGACTCAAACGAGAAATGAAAAGATACACAATTGGAATAGTAAAGATACGCAAACAATGTAAAGATACACAATTGGAATAGTAAAGATACGCAAACGATGTAAAGATACTCAGTTTGAAAGAAACACACTCCCACACTTGCAAAACTCTCAAATACAATAGAAACTCGCATCAGAAGCCTTACAGAAAGAGACTCAAACGAGAAATGAAAAGATACACAATTGGAATAGTAAAGATACGCAAACGATGTAAAGATACACAATTAGAATAGTAAAGATACGCAAACGATGTAAAGATACTCAGTTTGAAAGAAACACACTCCCACACTTGCAAAACTCTCAAATACAATAGAAACTCGCATCAGAAGCCTTACAGAAAGAGACTCAAACGAGAAATGAAAAGATACACAATTGGAATAGTAAAGATACGCAAACGATGTAAAGATACTCAGTTTGAAAGAAACACACTCCCACACTTGCAAAACTCTCAAATACAATAGAAACTCGCATCAGAAGCCTTACAGAAAGATACTCAAACGAGAAATGAAAAGATACACAATTGGAATAGTAAAGATACGAAAACGATGTAAAGATACTCAGTTTGAAAGAAACACACTCCGACACTTGCAAAACTCTCAAATACAATAGAAACTCGCATCAGAAGCCTTACAGAAAGAGACTCAAACGAGAAATGAAAAGATACACAATTGGAATAGTAAAGATACGCAAACGATGTAAAGATACACAATTGGAATAGTAAAGATACGCAAACGATGTAAAGATACTCAGTTTGAAAGAAACACACTCCCACACTTGCAAAACTCTCAAATTCAATAGAAACTCGCATCAGAAAGCCTTACAGAAAGACACTCAAACGAGAAATGAAAAGATACACAATTGGAATAGTAAAGATACGCAAACGATGTAAAGATACTCAGTTTGAAAGAAACACACTCCCACACTTGCAAAACTCTCAAATACAATAGAAACTCGCATCAGAAGCCTTACAGAAAGAGACTCAAACGAGAAATGAAAAGATACACAATTGGAATAGTAAAGATACGCAAACGATGTAAAGATACACAATTGGAATAGTAAAGATACGCAAACGATGTAAAGATACACAATTGGAATAGTAAAGATACGCAAACGATGTAAAGATACTCAGTTTGAAAGAAACACACTCCCACACTTGCAAAACTCTCAAATTCAATAGAAACTCGCATCAGAAAGCCTTACAGAAAGATACTCAAACGAGAAATAAAAAGATACACAATTGGAATAGTAAAGATACGCAAACGATGTAAAGATACACAATTGGAATAGTAAAGATACGCAAACGATGTAAAGATACTCAGTTTGAAAGAAACACACTCCGACACTTGCAAAACTCTCAAATACAATAGAAACTCGCATCAGAAGCCTTACAGAAAGATACTCAAACGAGAAATGAAAAGATACACAATTGGAATAGTAAAGATACGCAAACGATGTAAAGATACACAATTGGAATAGTAAAGATACGCAAACGATGTAAAGATACTCAGTTTGAAAGAAACACACTCCCACACTTGCAAAACTCTCAAATACAATAGAAACTCGCATCAGAAGCCTTACAGAAAGAGACTCAAACGAGAAATGAAAAGATACACAATTGGAATAGTAAAGATACGCAAACGATGTAAAGATACACAATTGGAATAGTAAAGATACGCAAACGATGTAAAGATACTCAGTTTGAAAGAAACACACTCCCACACTTGCAAAACTCTCAAATTCAATAGAAACTCGCATCAGAAAGCCTTACAGAAAGATACTCAAACGAGAAATGAAAAGATACACAATTGGAATAGTAAAGATACGCAAACGATGTAAAGATACTCAGTTTGAAAGAAACACACTCCCACATTTGCAAAACTCTCAAATACAATAGAAACTCGCATCAGAAGCCTTACAGAAAGAGACTCAAACGAGAAATGAAAAGATACACAATTGGAATAGTAAAGATACGCAAACGATGTAAAGATACACAATTGGAATAGTAAAGATACGCAAACGATGTAAAGATACTCAGTTTGAAAGAAACACACTCCCACACTTGCAAAACTCTCAAATACAATAGAAACTCGCATCAGAAGCCTTACAGAAAGATACTCAAACGAGAAATGAAAAGATACACAATTGGAATAGTAAAGATACGAAAACGATGTAAAGATACACAATTGGAATAGTAAAGATACGCAAACGATGTAAAGATACTCAGTTTGAAAGAAACACACTCCCACACTTGCAAAACTCTCAAATACAATAGAAACTCGCATCAGAAGCCTTACAGAAAGATACTCAAACGAGAAATGAAAAGATACACAATTGGAATAGTAAAGATACGAAAACGATGTAAAGATACTCAGTTTGAAAGAAACACACTCCCACACTTGCAAAACTCTCAAATACAATAGAAACTCGCATAAGAAGCCTTACAGAAAGATACTCAAACGAGAAATAAAAAGATACACAATTGGAATAGTAAAGATACGCAAACGATGTAAAGATACACAATTAGAATAGTAAAGATACGCAAACGATGTAAAGATACTCAGTTTGAAAGAAACACACTCCCACACTTGCAAAACTCTCAAATACAATAGAAACTCGCATCAGAAGCCTTACAGAAAGAGACTCAAACGAGAAATGAAAAGATACACAATTGGAATAGTAAAGATACGCAAACGATGTAAAGATACACAATTGGAATAGTAAAGATACGCAAACGATGTAAAGATACACAATTGGAATAGTAAAGATACGCAAACGATGTAAAGATACTCAGTTTGAAAGAAACACACTCCCACACTTGCAAAACTCTCAAATTCAATAGAAACTCGCATCAGAAAGCCTTACAGAAAGATACTCAAACGAGAAATAAAAAGATACACAATTGGAATAGTAAAGATACGCAAACGATGTAAAGATACACAATTGGAATAGTAAAGATACGCAAACGATGTAAAGATACTCAGTTTGAAAGAAACACACTCCGACACTTGCAAAACTCTCAAATACAATAGAAACTCGCATCAGAAGCCTTACAGAAAGATACTCAAACGAGAAATAAAAAGATACACAATTGGAATAGTAAAGATACGCAAACGATGTAAAGATACACAATTGGAATAGTAAAGATACGCAAACGATGTAAAGATACTCAGTTTGAAAGAAACACACTCCCACACTTGCAAAACTCTCAAATACAATAGAAACTCGCATCAGAAGCCTTACAGAAAGAGACTCAAACGAGAAATGAAAAGATACACAATTGGAATAGTAAAGATACGCAAACGATGTAAAGATACACAATTGGAATAGTAAAGATACGCAAACGATGTAAAGATACTCAGTTTGAAAGAAACACACTCCCACACTTGCAAAACTCTCAAATTCAATAGAAACTCGCATCAGAAAGCCTTACAGAAAGATACTCAAACGAGAAATGAAAAGATACACAATTGGAATAGTAAAGATACGCAAACGATGTAAAGATACTCAGTTTGAAAGAAACACACTCCCACATTTGCAAAACTCTCAAATACAATAGAAACTCGCATCAGAAGCCTTACAGAAAGAGACTCAAACGAGAAATGAAAAGATACACAATTGGAATAGTAAAGATACGCAAACGATGTAAAGATACACAATTGGAATAGTAAAGATACGCAAACGATGTAAAGATACTCAGTTTGAAAGAAACACACTCCCACACTTGCAAAACTCTCAAATACAATAGAAACTCGCATCAGAAGCCTTACAGAAAGATACTCAAACGAGAAATGAAAAGATACACAATTGGAATAGTAAAGATACGAAAACGATGTAAAGATACACAATTGGAATAGTAAAGATACGCAAACGATGTAAAGATACTCAGTTTGAAAGAAACACACTCCCACACTTGCAAAACTCTCAAATACAATAGAAACTCGCATCAGAAGCCTTACAGAAAGATACTCAAACGAGAAATGAAAAGATACACAATTGGAATAGTAAAGATACGAAAACGATGTAAAGATACTCAGTTTGAAAGAAACACACTCCCACACTTGCAAAACTCTCAAATACAATAGAAACTCGCATAAGAAGCCTTACAGAAAGATACTCAAACGAGAAATAAAAAGATACACAATTGGAATAGTAAAGATACGCAAACGATGTAAAGATACACAATTGGAATAGTAAAGATACGCAAACGATGTAAAGATACTCAGTTTGAAAGAAACACACTCCCACACTTGCAAAACTCTCAAATTCAATAGAAACTCGCATCAGAAAGCCTTACAGAAAGATACTCAAACGAGAAATGAAAAGATACACAATTGGAATAGTAAAGATACGCAAACGATGTAAAGATACTCAGTTTGAAAGAAACACACTCCCACACTTGCAAAACTCTCAAATACAATAGAAACTCGCATCAGAAGCCTTACAGAAAGAGACTCAAACGAGAAATGAAAAGATACACAATTGGAATAGTAAAGATACGCAAACAATGTAAAGATACACAATTGGAATAGTAAAGATACGCAAACGATGTAAAGATACTCAGTTTGAAAGAAACACACTCCCACACTTGCAAAACTCTCAAATACAATAGAAACTCGCATCAGAAGCCTTACAGAAAGAGACTCAAACGAGAAATGAAAAGATACACAATTGGAATAGTAAAGATACGCAAACGATGTAAAGATACACAATTGGAATAGTAAAGATACGCAAACGATGTAAAGATACTCAGTTTGAAAGAAACACACTCCCACACTTGCAAAACTCTCAAATACAATAGAAACTCGCATCAGAAGCCTTACAGAAAGAGACTCAAACGAGAAATGAAAAGATACACAATTGGAATAGTAAAGATACGCAAACGATGTAAAGATACTCAGTTTGAAAGAAACACACTCCCACACTTGCAAAACTCTCAAATACAATAGAAACTCGCATCAGAAGCCTTACAGAAAGATACTCAAACGAGAAATGAAAAGATACACAATTGGAATAGTAAAGATACGAAAACGATGTAAAGATACTCAGTTTGAAAGAAACACACTCCGACACTTGCAAAACTCTCAAATACAATAGAAACTCGCATCAGAAGCCTTACAGAAAGAGACTCAAACGAGAAATGAAAAGATACACAATTGGAATAGTAAAGATACGCAAACGATGTAAAGATACACAATTGGAATAGTAAAGATACGGAAACGATGTAAAGATACTCAGTTTGAAAGAAACACACTCCCACACTTGCAAAACTCTCAAATTCAATAGAAACTCGCATCAGAAAGCCTTACAGAAAGACACTCAAACGAGAAATGAAAAGATACACAATTGGAATAGTAAAGATACGCAAACGATGTAAAGATACTCAGTTTGAAAGAAACACACTCCCACACTTGCAAAACTCTCAAATACAATAGAAACTCGCATCAGAAGCCTTACAGAAAGAGACTCAAACGAGAAATGAAAAGATACACAATTGGAATAGTAAAGATACGCAAACGATGTAAAGATACACAATTGGAATAGTAAAGATACGCAAACGATGTAAAGATACACAATTGGAATAGTAAAGATACGCAAACGATGTAAAGATACTCAGTTTGAAAGAAACACACTCCCACACTTGCAAAACTCTCAAATTCAATAGAAACTCGCATCAGAAAGCCTTACAGAAAGATACTCAAACGAGAAATAAAAAGATACACAATTGGAATAGTAAAGATACGCAAACGATGTAAAGATACACAATTGGAATAGTAAAGATACGCAAACGATGTAAAGATACTCAGTTTGAAAGAAACACACTCCCACACTTGCAAAACTCTCAAATACAATAGAAACTCGCATCAGAAGCCTTACAGAAAGAGACTCAAACGAGAAATGAAAAGATACACAATTGGAATAGTAAAGATACGCAAACGATGTAAAGATACTCAGTTTGAAAGAAACACACTCCCACACTTGCAAAACTCTCAAATTCAATAGAAACTCGCATCAGAAAGCCTTACAGAAAGATACTCAAACGAGAAATGAAAAGATACACAATTGGAATAGTAAAGATACGCAAACGATGTAAAGATACTCAGTTTGAAAGAAACACACTCCCACACTTGCAAAACTCTCAAATACAATAGAAACTCGCATCAGAAGCCTTACAGAAAGATACTCAAACGAGAAATGAAAAGATACACAATTGGAATAGTAAAGATACGCAAATGATGTAAAGATACTCAGTTTGAAAGAAACACACTCCCACACTTGCAAAACTCTCAAATACAATAGAAACTCGCATCAGAAGCCTTACAGAAAGAGACTCAAACGAGAAATGAAAAGATACACAATTGGAATAGTAAAGATACGCAAACGATGTAAAGATACACAATTGGAATAGTAAAGATACGCAAACGATGTAAAAATACTCAGTTTGAAAGAAACACACTCCGACACTTGCAAAACTCTCAAATACAATAGAAACTCGCATCAGAAGCCTTACAGAAAGATACTCAAACGAGAAATAAAAAGATACACAATTGGAATAGTAAAGATACGCAAACGATGTAAAGATACACAATTGGAATAGTAAAGATACGCAAACGATGTAAAGATACTCAGTTTGAAAGAAACACACTCCCACACTTGCAAAACTCTCAAATACAATAGAAACTCGCATCAGAAGCCTTACAGAAAGAGACTCAAACGAGAAATGAAAAGATACACAATTGGAATAGTAAAGATACGCAAACGATGTAAAGATACACAATTGGAATAGTAAAGATACGCAAACGATGTAAAGATACTCAGTTTGAAAGAAACACACTCCCACACTTGCAAAACTCTCAAATTCAATAGAAACTCGCATCAGAAAGCCTTACAGAAAGACACTCAAACGAGAAATGAAAAGATACACAATTGGAATAGTAAAGATACGCAAACGATGTAAAGATACACAATTGGAATAGTAAAGATACGCAAACGATGTAAAGATACTCAGTTTGAAAGAAACACACTCCCACACTTGCAAAACTCTCAAATTCAATAGAAACTCGCATCAGAAAGCCTTACAGAAAGACACTCAAACGAGAAATGAAAAGATACACAATTGGAATAGTAAAGATACGCAAACGATGTAAAGATACTCAGTTTGAAAGAAACACACTCCCACACTTGCAAAACTCTCAAATACAATAGAAACTCGCATCAGAAGCCTTACAGAAAGATACTCAAACGAGAAATGAAAAGATACACAATTGGAATAGTAAAGATACGCAAACGATGTAAAGATACTCAGTTTGAAAGAAACACACTCCCACACTTGCAAAACTCTCAAATACAATAGAAACTCGCATCAGAAGCCTTACAGAAAGAGACTCAAACGAGAAATGAAAAGATACACAATTGGAATAGTAAAGATACGCAAACGATGTAAAGATACTCAGTTTGAAAGAAACACACTCCCACACTTGCAAAACTCTCAAATACAATAGAAACTCGCATCAGAAGCCTTACAGAAAGATACTCAAACGAGAAATGAAAAGATACACAATTGGAATAGTAAAGATACGCAAACGATGTAAAGATACTCAGTTTGAAAGAAACACACTCCCACACTTGCAAAACTCTCAAATACAATAGAAACTCGCATCAGAAGCCTTACAGAAAGATACTCAAACGAGAAATGAAAAGATACACAATTGGAATAGTAAAGATACGCAAACGATGTAAAGATACTCAGTTTGAAAGAAACACACTCCCACACTTGCAAAACTCTCAAATACAATAGAAACTCGCATCAGAAGCCTTACAGAAAGAGACTCAAACGAGAAATGAAAAGATACACAATTGGAATAGTAAAGATACGCAAACGATATAAAGATACACAATTGGAATAGTAAAGATACGCAAACGATGTAAAGATACTCAGTTTGAAAGAAACACACTCCCACACTTGCAAAACTCTCAAATACAATAGAAACTCGCATCAGAAGCCTTACAGAAAGAGACTCAAACGAGAAATGAAAAGATACACAATTGGAATAGTAAAGATACGCAAACGATGTAAAGATACACAATTGGAATAGTAAAGATACGCAAACGATGTAAAGATACTCAGTTTGAATGAAACACACTCCCACACTTGCAAAACTCTCAAATTCAATAGAAACTCGCATCAGAAAGCCTTACAGAAAGATACTGAAACGAGAAATGAAAAGATACACAATTGGAATAGTAAAGATACGCAAACGATGTAAAGATACACAATTGGAATAGTAAAGATACGCAAACGATGTAAAGATACTCAGTTTGAAAGAAACACACTCCCACACTTGCAAAACTCTCAAATACAATAGAACTCGCATCAGAAGCCTTACAGAAAGAGACTCAAACGAGAAATGAAAAGATACACAATTGGAATAGTAAAGATACGCAAACGATGTAAAGATACACAATTGGAATAGTAAAGATACGCAAACGATGTAAAGATACTCAGTTTGAAAGAAACACACTCCCACACTTGCAAAACTCTCAAATACAATAGAAACTCGCATCAGAAGCCTTACAGAAAGATACTCAAACGAGAAATGAAAAGATACACAATTGGAATAGTAAAGATACGAAAACGATGTAAAGATACTCAGTTTGAAAGAAACACACTCCGACACTTGCAAAACTCTCAAATACAATAGAAACTCGCATAAGAAGCCTTACAGAAAGATACTCAAACGAGAAATAAAAAGATACACAATTGGAATAGTAAAGATACGCAAACGATGTAAAGATACACAGTTTGAAAGAAACACACTCCGACACTTGCAAAACTCTCAAATACAATAGAAACTCGCATCAGAAGCCTTACAGAAAGATACTCAAACGAGAAATGAAAAGATACACAATTGGAATAGTAAAGATACGAAAACGATGTAAAGATACTCAGTTTGAAAGAAACACACTCCGACACTTGCAAAACTCTCAAATACAATAGAAACTCGCATCAGAAGCCTTACAGAAAGATACTCAAACGAGAAATAAAAAGATACACAATTGGAATAGTAAAGATACGCAAACGATGTAAAGATACACAATTGGAATAGTAAAGATACGAAAACGATGTAAAGATACTCAGTTTGAAAGAAACACACTCCGACACTTGCAAAACTCTCAAATACAATAGAAACTCGCATCAGAAGCCTTACAGAAAGAGACTCAAACGAGAAATGAAAAGATACACAATTGGAATAGTAAAGATACGCAAACGATGTAAAGATACACAATTGGAATAGTAAAGATACGGAAACGATGTAAAGATACTCAGTTTGAAAGAAACACACTCCCACACTTGCAAAACTCTCAAATTCAATAGAAACTCGCATCAGAAAGCCTTACAGAAAGACACTCAAACGAGAAATGAAAAGATACACAATTGGAATAGTAAAGATACGCAAACGATGTAAAGATACTCAGTTTGAAAGAAACACACTCCCACACTTGCAAAACTCTCAAATACAATAGAAACTCGCATCAGAAGCCTTACAGAAAGAGACTCAAACGAGAAATGAAAAGATACACAATTGGAATAGTAAAGATACGCAAACGATGTAAAGATACACAATTGGAATAGTAAAGATACGCAAACGATGTAAAGATACACAATTGGAATAGTAAAGATACGCAAACGATGTAAAGATACTCAGTTTGAAAGAAACACACTCCCACACTTGCAAAACTCTCAAATTCAATAGAAACTCGCATCAGAAAGCCTTACAGAAAGATACTCAAACGAGAAATAAAAAGATACACAATTGGAATAGTAAAGATACGCAAACGATGTAAAGATACACAATTGGAATAGTAAAGATACGCAAACGATGTAAAGATACTCAGTTTGAAAGAAACACACTCCCACACTTGCAAAACTCTCAAATACAATAGAAACTCGCATCAGAAGCCTTACAGAAAGAGACTCAAACGAGAAATGAAAAGATACACAATTGGAATAGTAAAGATACGCAAACGATGTAAAGATACTCAGTTTGAAAGAAACACACTCCCACACTTGCAAAACTCTCAAATTCAATAGAAACTCGCATCAGAAAGCCTTACAGAAAGATACTCAAACGAGAAATGAAAAGATACACAATTGGAATAGTAAAGATACGCAAACGATGTAAAGATACTCAGTTTGAAAGAAACACACTCCCACACTTGCAAAACTCTCAAATACAATAGAAACTCGCATCAGAAGCCTTACAGAAAGATACTCAAACGAGAAATGAAAAGATACACAATTGGAATAGTAAAGATACGCAAACGATGTAAAGATACTCAGTTTGAAAGAAACACACTCCCACACTTGCAAAACTCTCAAATACAATAGAAACTCGCATCAGAAGCCTTACAGAAAGAGACTCAAACGAGAAATGAAAAGATACACAATTGGAATAGTAAAGATACGCAAACGATGTAAAGATACACAATTGGAATAGTAAAGATACGCAAACGATGTAAAAATACTCAGTTTGAAAGAAACACACTCCGACACTTGCAAAACTCTCAAATACAATAGAAACTCGCATCAGAAGCCTTACAGAAAGATACTCAAACGAGAAATAAAAAGATACACAATTGGAATAGTAAAGATACGCAAACGATGTAAAGATACACAATTGGAATAGTAAAGATACGCAAACGATGTAAAGATACTCAGTTTGAAAGAAACACACTCCCACACTTGCAAAACTCTCAAATACAATAGAAACTCGCATCAGAAGCCTTACAGAAAGAGACTCAAACGAGAAATGAAAAGATACACAATTGGAATAGTAAAGATACGCAAACGATGTAAAGATACACAATTGGAATAGTAAAGATACGCAAACGATGTAAAGATACTCAGTTTGAAAGAAACACACTCCCACACTTGCAAAACTCTCAAATTCAATAGAAACTCGCATCAGAAAGCCTTACAGAAAGACACTCAAACGAGAAATGAAAAGATACACAATTGGAATAGTAAAGATACGCAAACGATGTAAAGATACACAATTGGAATAGTAAAGATACGCAAACGATGTAAAGATACTCAGTTTGAAAGAAACACACTCCCACACTTGCAAAACTCTCAAATTCAATAGAAACTCGCATCAGAAAGCCTTACAGAAAGACACTCAAACGAGAAATGAAAAGATACACAATTGGAATAGTAAAGATACGCAAACGATGTAAAGATACTCAGTTTGAAAGAAACACACTCCCACACTTGCAAAACTCTCAAATACAATAGAAACTCGCATCAGAAGCCTTACAGAAAGATACTCAAACGAGAAATGAAAAGATACACAATTGGAATAGTAAAGATACGCAAACGATGTAAAGATACTCAGTTTGAAAGAAACACACTCCCACACTTGCAAAACTCTCAAATACAATAGAAACTCGCATCAGAAGCCTTACAGAAAGAGACTCAAACGAGAAATGAAAAGATACACAATTGGAATAGTAAAGATACGCAAACGATGTAAAGATACTCAGTTTGAAAGAAACACACTCCCACACTTGCAAAACTCTCAAATACAATAGAAACTCGCATCAGAAGCCTTACAGAAAGATACTCAAACGAGAAATGAAAAGATACACAATTGGAATAGTAAAGATACGCAAACGATGTAAAGATACTCAGTTTGAAAGAAACACACTCCCACACTTGCAAAACTCTCAAATACAATAGAAACTCGCATCAGAAGCCTTACAGAAAGATACTCAAACGAGAAATGAAAAGATACACAATTGGAATAGTAAAGATACGCAAACGATGTAAAGATACTCAGTTTGAAAGAAACACACTCCCACACTTGCAAAACTCTCAAATACAATAGAAACTCGCATCAGAAGCCTTACAGAAAGAGACTCAAACGAGAAATGAAAAGATACACAATTGGAATAGTAAAGATACGCAAACGATATAAAGATACACAATTGGAATAGTAAAGATACGCAAACGATGTAAAGATACTCAGTTTGAAAGAAACACACTCCCACACTTGCAAAACTCTCAAATACAATAGAAACTCGCATCAGAAGCCTTACAGAAAGAGACTCAAACGAGAAATGAAAAGATACACAATTGGAATAGTAAAGATACGCAAACGATGTAAAGATACACAATTGGAATAGTAAAGATACGCAAACGATGTAAAGATACTCAGTTTGAATGAAACACACTCCCACACTTGCAAAACTCTCAAATTCAATAGAAACTCGCATCAGAAAGCCTTACAGAAAGATACTGAAACGAGAAATGAAAAGATACACAATTGGAATAGTAAAGATACGCAAACGATGTAAAGATACACAATTGGAATAGTAAAGATACGCAAACGATGTAAAGATACTCAGTTTGAAAGAAACACACTCCCACACTTGCAAAACTCTCAAATACAATAGAACTCGCATCAGAAGCCTTACAGAAAGAGACTCAAACGAGAAATGAAAAGATACACAATTGGAATAGTAAAGATACGCAAACGATGTAAAGATACACAATTGGAATAGTAAAGATACGCAAACGATGTAAAGATACTCAGTTTGAAAGAAACACACTCCCACACTTGCAAAACTCTCAAATACAATAGAAACTCGCATCAGAAGCCTTACAGAAAGATACTCAAACGAGAAATGAAAAGATACACAATTGGAATAGTAAAGATACGAAAACGATGTAAAGATACTCAGTTTGAAAGAAACACACTCCGACACTTGCAAAACTCTCAAATACAATAGAAACTCGCATAAGAAGCCTTACAGAAAGATACTCAAACGAGAAATAAAAAGATACACAATTGGAATAGTAAAGATACGCAAACGATGTAAAGATACACAATTGGAATAGTAAAGATACGCAAACGATGTAAAGATACTCAGTTTGAAAGAAACACACTCCCACACTTGCAAAACTCTCAAATTCAATAGAAACTCGCATCAGAAAGCCTTACAGAAAGATACTGAAACGAGAAATGAAAAGATACACAATTGGAATAGTAAAGATACGCAAACGATGTAAAGATACACAATTGGAATAGTAAAGATACGCAAACGATGTAAAGATACTCAGTTTGAAAGAAACACACTCCCACACTTGCAAAACTCTCAAATACAATAGAACTCGCATCAGAAGCCTTACAGAAAGAGACTCAAACGAGAAATGAAAAGATACACAATTGGAATAGTAAAGATACGCAAACGATGTAAAGATACACAATTGGAATAGTAAAGATACGCAAACGATGTAAAGATACTCAGTTTGAAAGAAACACACTCCCACACTTGCAAAACTCTCAAATACAATAGAAACTCGCATCAGAAGCCTTACAGAAAGATACTCAAACGAGAAATGAAAAGATACACAATTGGAATAGTAAAGATACGAAAACGATGTAAAGATACTCAGTTTGAAAGAAACACACTCCGACACTTGCAAAACTCTCAAATACAATAGAAACTCGCATAAGAAGCCTTACAGAAAGATACTCAAACGAGAAATAAAAAGATACACAATTGGAATAGTAAAGATACGCAAACGATGTAAAGATACACAATTGGAATAGTAAAGATACGCAAACGATGTAAAGATACTCAGTTTGAAAGAAACACACTCCCACACTTGCAAAACTCTCAAATTCAATAGAAACTCGCATCAGAAAGCCTTACAGAAAGATACTCAAACGAGAAATGAAAAGATACACAATTGGAATAGTAAAGATACGCAAACGATGTAAAGATACTCAGTTTGAAAGAAACACACTCCCACACTTGCAAAACTCTCAAATACAATAGAAACTCGCATCAGAAGCCTTACAGAAAGAGACTCAAACGAGAAATGAAAAGATACACAATTGGAATAGTAAAGATACGCAAACAATGTAAAGATACACAATTGGAATAGTAAAGATACGCAAACGATGTAAAGATACTCAGTTTGAAAGAAACACACTCCCACACTTGCAAAACTCTCAAATACAATAGAAACTCGCATCAGAAGCCTTACAGAAAGAGACTTAAACGAGAAATGAAAAGATACACAATTGGAATAGTAAAGATACGCAAACAATGTAAAGATACACAATTGGAATAGTAAAGATACGCAAACGATGTAAAGATACTCAGTTTGAAAGAAACACACTCCCACACTTGCAAAACTCTCAAATACAATAGAAACTCGCATCAGAAGCCTTACAGAAAGAGACTCAAACGAGAAATGAAAAGATACACAATTGGAATAGTAAAGATACACAAACGATGTAAAGATACACAATTGGAATAGTAAAGATACGCAAACGATGTAAAGATACTCAGTTTGAAAGAAACACACTCCCACACTTGCAAAACTCTCAAATACAATAGAAACTCGCATCAGAAGCCTTACAGAAAGAGACTCAAACGAGAAATGAAAAGATACACAATTGGAATAGTAAAGATACGCAAACGATGTAAAGATACACAATTGGAATAGTAAAGATACGCAAACGATGTAAAGATACTCAGTTTGAAAGAAACACACTCCCACACTTGCAAAACTCTCAAATTCAATAGAAACTCGCATCAGAAGCCTTACAGAAAGAGACTCAAACGAGAAATGAAAAGATACACAATTGGAATAGTAAAGATACGCAAACGATGTAAAGATACACAATTGGAATAGTAAAGATACGCAAACGATGTAAAGATACTCAGTTTGAAAGAAACACACTCCCACACTTGCAAAACTCTCAAATACAATAGAAACTCGCATCAGAAGCCTTACAGAAAGAGACTCAAACGAGAAATGAAAAGATACACAATTGGAATAGTAAAGATACACAATTGGAATAGTAAAGATACGCAAACGATGTAAAGATACTCAGTTTGAAAGAAACACACTCCCACACTTGCAAAACTCTCAAATTCAATAGAAACTCGCATCAGAAAGCCTTACAGAAAGATACTCAAACGAGAAATGAAAAGATACACAATTGGAATAGTAAAGATACGCAAACGATGTAAAGATACTCAGTTTGAAAGAAACACACTCCGACACTTGCAAAACTCTCAAATACAATAGAAACTCGCATAAGAAGCCTTACAGAAAGAGACTCAAACGAGAAATGAAAAGATACACAATTGGAATAGTAAAGATACACAATTGGAATAGTAAAGATACGCAAACGATGTAAAGATACTCAGTTTGAAAGAAACACACTCCCACACTTGCAAAACTCTCAAATTCAATAGAAACTCGCATCAGAAAGCCTTACAGAAAGATACTCAAACGAGAAATGAAAAGATACACAATTGGAATAGTAAAGATACGCAAACGATGTAAAGATACTCAGTTTGAAAGAAACACACTCCCACACTTGCAAAACTCTCAAATACAATAGAAACTCGCATCAGAAGCCTTACAGAAAGAGACTCAAACGAGAAATGAAAAGATACACAATTGGAATAGTAAAGATACGCAAACAATGTAAAGATACACAATTGGAATAGTAAAGATACGCAAACGATGTAAAGATACTCAGTTTGAAAGAAACACACTCCCACACTTGCAAAACTCTCAAATACAATAGAAACTCGCATCAGAAGCCTTACAGAAAGAGACTTAAACGAGAAATGAAAAGATACACAATTGGAATAGTAAAGATACGCAAACAATGTAAAGATACACAATTGGAATAGTAAAGATACGCAAACGATGTAAAGATACTCAGTTTGAAAGAAACACACTCCCACACTTGCAAAACTCTCAAATACAATAGAAACTCGCATCAGAAGCCTTACAGAAAGAGACTCAAACGAGAAATGAAAAGATACACAATTGGAATAGTAAAGATACACAAACGATGTAAAGATACACAATTGGAATAGTAAAGATACGCAAACGATGTAAAGATACTCAGTTTGAAAGAAACACACTCCCACACTTGCAAAACTCTCAAATACAATAGAAACTCGCATCAGAAGCCTTACAGAAAGAGACTCAAACGAGAAATGAAAAGATACACAATTGGAATAGTAAAGATACGCAAACGATGTAAAGATACACAATTGGAATAGTAAAGATACGCAAACGATGTAAAGATACTCAGTTTGAAAGAAACACACTCCCACACTTGCAAAACTCTCAAATACAATAGAAACTCGCATCAGAAGCCTTACAGAAAGAGACTCAAACGAGAAATGAAAAGATACACAATTGGAATAGTAAAGATACGCAAACGATGTAAAGATACACAATTGGAATAGTAAAGATACGCAAACGATGTAAAGATACTCAGTTTGAAAGAAACACACTCCCACACTTGCAAAACTCTCAAATACAATAGAAACTCGCATCAGAAGCCTTACAGAAAGAGACTCAAACGAGAAATGAAAAGATACACAATTGGAATAGTAAAGATACACAATTGGAATAGTAAAGATACGCAAACGATGTAAAGATACTCAGTTTGAAAGAAACACACTCCCACACTTGCAAAACTCTCAAATTCAATAGAAGCTCGCATCAGAAAGCCTTACAGAAAGATACTCAAACGAGAAATGAAAAGATACACAATTGGAATAGTAAAGATACGCAAACGATGTAAAGATACTCAGTTTGAAAGAAACACACTCCCACACTTGCAAAACTCTCAAATACAATAGAAACTCGCATCAGAAGCCTTACAGAAAGAGACTCAAACGAGAAATGAAAATATACACAATTGGAATAGTAAAGATACGCAAACGATGTAAAGATACACAATTGGAATAGTAAAGATACGCAAACGATGTAAAGATACTCAGTTTGAAAGAAACACACTCCCACACTTGCAAAACTCTCAAATTCAATAGATACTCGCATCAGAAAGCCTTACAGAAAGATACTCAAACGAGAAATGAAAAGATACACAATTGGAATAGTATAGATACGCAAACGATGTAAAGATACTCAGTTTGAAAGAAACACACTCCCACACTTGCAAAACTCTCAAATGCAATAGAACCTCGCATCAGAAGCCTTACAGAAAGAGACTCAAACGAGAAATGAAAAGATACACAATTGGAATAGTAAAGATACGCAAACGATGTAAAGATACACAATTGGAATAGTAAAGATACGCAAACGATGTAAAGATACTCAGTTTGAAAGAAACACACTCCCACACTTGCAAAACTCTCAAATTCAATAGAAACTCGCATCAGAAAGCATTACAGAAAGATACTCAAACGAGAAATGAAAAGATACACAATTGGAATAGTAAAGATACGCAAACGATGTAAAGATACTCAGTTTGAAAGAAACACACTCCCACACTTGCAAAACTCTCAAATACAATAGAAACTCGCATAAGAAGCCTTACAGAAAGATACTCAAACGAGAAATGAAAAGATACACAATTGGAATAGTAAAGATACGCAAACGATGTAAAGATACTCAGTTTGAAAGAAACACACTCCCACACTTGCAAAACTCTCAAATACAATAGAAACTCGCATCAGAAGCCTTACAGAAAGAGACTCAAACGAGAAATGAAAAGATACACAATTGGAATAGTAAAGATACGCAAACGATGTAAAGATACTCAGTTTGAAAGAAACACACTCCCACACTTGCAAAACTCTCAAATTCAATAGAAACTCGCATCAGAAAGCCTTACAGAAAGATACTGAAACGAGAAATGAAAAGATACACAATTGGAATAGTAAAGATACGCAAACGATGTAAAGATACTCAGTTTGAAAGAAACACACTCCCACACTTGCAAATCTCTCAAATACAATAGAAACTCGCATAAGAAGCCTTACAGAAAGATACTCAAACGAGAAATAAAAAGATACACAATTGGAATAGTAAAGATACGCAAACGATGTAAAGATACACAATTGGAATAGTAAAGATACGCAAACGATGTAAAGATACTCAGTTTGAAAGAAACACACTCCCACACTTGCAAAACTCTCAAATACAATAGAAACTCGCATCAGAAGCCTTACAGAAAGAGACTCAAACGAGAAATGAAAAGATACACAATTGGAATAGTAAAGATACGCAAACGATGTAAAGATACACAATTGGAATAGTAAAGATACGCAAACGATGTAAAGATACTCAGTTTGAAAGAAACACCTCCCACACTTGCAAAACTCTCAAATTCAATAGAAACTCGCATCAGAAAGCCTTACAGAAAGATACTCAAACGGGAAATGAAAAGATACACAATTGGAATAGTAAAGATACGCAAACGATGTAAAGATACTCAGTTTGAAAGAAACACACTCCCACACTTGCAAAACTCTCAAATACAATAGAAACTCGCATCAGAAGCCTTACAGAAAGAGACTCAAACGAGAAATGAAAAGATACACAATTGGAATAGTAAAGTTACGCAAACGATGTAAAGATACTCAATTTGAAAGAAACACACTCCCACACTTGCAAAACTCTCAAATACAATAGAAACTCGCATCAGAAGCCTTACAGAAAGATACTCAAACGAGAAATGAAAAGATACACAATTGGAATAGTAAAGATACGAAAACGATGTAAAGATACTCAGTTTGAAAGAAACACACTCCGACACTTGCAAAACTCTCAAATACAATAGAAACTCGCATAAGAAGCCTTGCAGAAAGATACTCAAACGAGAAATAAAAATATACACAATTGGAATAGTAAAGATACGCAAACGATGTAAAGATACACAATTGGAATAGTAAAGATACGCAAACGATGTAAAGATACTCAGTTTGAAAGAAACACACTCCCACACTTGCAAAACTCTCAAATACAATAGAAACTCGCATCAGAAGCCTTACAGAAAGAGACTCAAACGAGAAATGAAAACATACACAATTGGAATAGTAAAGATACGCAAACGATGTAAAGATACACAATTGGAATAGTAAAGATACGCAAACGATGTAAAGATACTCAGTTTGAAAGAAACACACTCCCACACTTGCAAAACTCTCAAATTCAATAGAAACTCGCATCAGAAAGCCTTACCGAAAGATACTCAAACGAGAAATGAAAAGATACACAATTGGAATAGTAAAGATATGCAAACGATGTAAAGATACTCAGTTTGAAAGAAACACACTCCGACACTTGCAAAACTCTCAAATACAATAGAAACTCGCATAAGAAGCCTTACAGAAAGATACTCAAACGAGAAATGAAAAGATACACAATTGGAATAGTAAAGATACGCAAACGATGTAAAGATACTCAGTTTGAAAGAAACACACTCCGACACTTGCAAAACTCTCAAATATAATAGAAACTCGCATAAGAAGCCTTACAGAAAGATACTCAAACGAGAAATGAAAAGATACACAATTGGAATAGTAAAGATACGAAAACGATGTAAAGATACACAATTGGAATA
Source organism: Argentina anserina (assembly GCF_933775445.1). Lineage (NCBI taxonomy): Eukaryota > Viridiplantae > Streptophyta > Magnoliopsida > Rosales > Rosaceae > Argentina > Argentina anserina. Next base: position 21,146 of record NW_026089510.1, on the reverse strand, counting down.
GTAAAGATACGCAAACGATGTAAAGATACTCAGTTTGAAAGAAACACACTCCCACACTTGCAAAACTCTCAAATACAATAGAAACTCGCATCAGAAGCCTAACAGAAAGAGACTCAAACGAGAAATGAAAAGAGAGACAATTGGAATAGTAAAGATACGCAAACGATGTAAAGATACACAATTGGAATAGTAAAGATACGCAAACGATGTAAAGATACTCAGTTTGAAAGAAACACACTCCCACACTTGCAAAACTCTCAAATACAATAGAAACTCGCATCAGAAGCCTTACAGAAAGAGACTCAAACGAGAAATGAAAAGATACACAATTGGAATAGTAAAGATACGCAAACGATGTAAAGATACACAATTGGAATAGTAAAGATACGCAAACGATGTAAAGATACTCAGTTTGAAAGAAACACACTCCCACACTTGCAAAACTCTCAAATTCAATAGAAACTCGCATCAGAAAGCCTTACAGAAAGATACTGAAACGAGAAATGAAAAGATACACAATTGGAATAGTAAAGATACGCAAACGATGTAAAGATACTCAGTTTGAAAGAAACACACTCCCACACTTGCAAAACTCTCAAATACAATAGAAACTCGCATAAGAAGCCTTACAGAAAGATACTCAAACGAGAAATAAAAAGATACACAATTGGAATAGTAAAGATACGCAAACGTTGTAAAGATACACAATTGGAATAGTAAAGATACGCAAACGATGTAAAGATACTCAGTTTGAAAGAAACACACTCCCACACTTGCAAAACTCTCAAATACAATAGAAACTCGCATCAGAAGCCTTACAGAAAGATACTCAAACGAGAAATGAAAAGATACACAATTGGAATAGTAAAGATACGCAAACGATGTAAAGATACACAATTGGAATAGTAAAGATACGCAAACGATGTAAAGATACTCAGTTTGAAAGAAACACCTCCCACACTTGCAAAACTCTCAAATTCAATAGAAACTCGCATCAGAAAGCCTTACAGAAAGATACTCAAACGGGAAATGAAAAGATACACAATTGGAATAGTAAAGATACGCAAACGATTTAAAGATACTCAGTTTGAAAGAAACACACTCCCACACTTGCAAAACTCTCAAATACAATAGAAACTCGCATCAGAAGCCTTACAGAAAGAGACTCAAACGAGAAATGAAAAGATACACAATTGGAATAGTAAAGTTACGCAAACGATGTAAAGATACTCAATTTGAAAGAAACACACTCCCACACTTGCAAAACTCTCAAATACAATAGAAACTCGCATCAGAAGCCTTACAGAAAGATACTCAAACGAGAAATGAAAAGATACACAATTGGAATAGTAAAGATACGAAAACGATGTAAAGATACTCAGTTTGAAAGAAACACACTCCGACACTTGCAAAACTCTCAAATACAATAGAAACTCGCATAAGAAGCCTTGCAGAAAGATACTCAAACGAGAAATAAAAATATACACAATTGGAATAGTAAAGATACGCAAACGATGTAAAGATACACAATTGGAATAGTAAAGATACGCAAACGATGTAAAGATACTCAGTTTGAAAGAAACACACACCCACACTTGCAAAACTCTCAAATACAATAGAAACTCGCATCAGAAGCCTTACAGAAAGAGACTCAAACGAGAAATGAAAACATACACAATTGGAATAGTAAAGATACGCAAACGATGTAAAGATACACAATTGGAATAGTAAAGATACGCAAACGATGTAAAGATACTCAGTTTGAAAGAAACACACTCCCACACTTGCAAAACTCTCAAATTCAATAGAAACTCGCATCAGAAAGCCTTACCGAAAGATACTCAAACGAGAAATGAAAAGATACACAATTGGAATAGTAAAGATACGCAAACGATGTAAAGATACTCAGTTTGAAAGAAACACACTCCGACACTTGCAAAACTCTCAAATACAATAGAAACTCGCATAAGAAGCCTTACAGAAAGATACTCAAACGAGAAATGAAAAGATACACAATTGGAATAGTAAAGATACGCAAACGATGTAAAGATACTCAGTTTGAAAGAAACACACTCCGACACTTGCAAAACTCTCAAATATAATAGAAACTCGCATAAGAAGCCTTACAGAAAGATACTCAAACGAGAAATGAAAAGATACACAATTGGAATAGTAAAGATACGAAAACGATGTAAAGATACACAATTGGAATAGTAAAGATACGCAAACGATGTAAAGATACTCAGTTTGAAAGAAACACACTCCCACACTTGCAAAACTCTCAAATACAATAGAAACTCGCATCAGAAGCCTAACAGAAAGAGACTCAAACGAGAAATGAAAAGATAGACAATTGGAATAGTAAAGATACGCAAACGATGTAAAGATACACAATTGGAATAGTAAAGATACGCAAACGATGTAAAGATACTCAGTTTGAAAGAAACACACTCCCACACTTGCAAAACTCTCAAATACAATAGAAACTCGCATCAGAAGCCTTACAGAAAGAGACTCAAACGAGAAATGAAAAGATACACAATTGGAATAGTAAAGATACGCAAACGATGTAAAGATACATAATTGGAATAGTAAAGATACGCAAACGATGTAAAGATACTCAGTTTGAAAGAAACACACTCCCACACTTGCAAAACTCTCAAATTCAATAGAAACTCGCATCAGAAAGCCTTACAGAAAGATACTGAAACGAGAAATGAAAAGATACACAATTGGAATAGTAAAGATACGCAAACGATGTAAAGATACTCAGTTTGAAAGAAACACACTCCCACACTTGCAAAACTCTCAAATACAATAGAAACTCGCATAAGAAGCCTTACAGAAAGATACTCAAACGAGAAATAAAAAGATACACAATTGGAATAGTAAAGATACGCAAACGATGTAAAGATACACAATTGGAATAGTAAAGATACGCAAACGATGTAAAGATACTCAGTTTGAAAGAAACACACTCCCACACTTGCAAAACTCTCAAATACAATAGAAACTCGCATCAGAAGCCTTACAGAAAGAGACTCAAACGAGAAATGAAAAGATACACAATTGGAATAGTAAAGATACGCAAACGATGTAAAGATACACAATTGGAATAGTAAAGATACGCAAACGATGTAAAGATACTCAGTTTGAAAGAAACACCTCCCACACTTGCAAAACTCTCAAATTCAATAGAAACTCGCATCAGAAAGCCTTACAGAAAGATACTCAAACGGGAAATGAAAAGATACACAATTGGAATAGTAAAGATACGCAAACGATGTAAAGATACTCAGTTTGAAAGAAACACACTCCCACACTTGCAAAACTCTCAAATACAATAGAAACTCGCATCAGAAGCCTTACAGAAAGAGACTCAAACGAGAAATGAAAAGATACACAATTGGAATAGTAAAGTTACGCAAACGATGTAAAGATACTCAGTTTGAAAGAAACACACTCCCACACTTGCAAAACTCTCAAATACAATAGAAACTCGCATCAGAAGCCTTACAGAAAGATACTCAAACGAGAAATGAAAAGATACACAATTGGAATAGTAAAGATACGAAAACGATGTAAAGATACTCAGTTTGAAAGAAACACACTCCGACACTTGCAAAACTCTCAAATACAATAGAAACTCGCATAAGAAGCCTTACAGAAAGATACTCAAACGAGAAATAAAAATATACACAATTGGAATAGTAAAGATACGCAAACGATGTAAAGATACACAATTGGAATAGTAAAGATACGCAAACGATGTAAAGATACTCAGTTTGAAAGAAACACACTCCCACACTTGCAAAACTCTCAAATACAATAGAAACTCGCATCAGAAGCCTTACAGAAAGAGACTCAAACGAGAAATGAAAACATACACAATTGGAATAGTAAAGATACGCAAACGATGTAAAGATACACAATTGGAATAGTAAAGATACGCAAACGATGTAAAGATACTCAGTTTGAAAGAAACACACTCCCACACTTGCAAAACTCTCAAATTCAATAGAAACTCGCATCAGAAAGCCTTACAGAAAGACACTCAAACGAGAAATGAAAAGATACACAATTGGAATAGTAAAGATACGCAAACGATGTAAAGATACTCAGTTTGAAAGAAACACACTCCCACACTTGCAAAACTCTCAAATACAATAGAAACTCGCATCAGAAGCCTTACAGAAAGATACTCAAACGAGAAATGAAAAGATACATAATTGGAATAGTAAAGATACGCAAACGATGTAAAGATACTCAGTTTGAAAGAAACACACTCCCACACTTGCAAAACTCTCAAATACAATAGAAACTCGCATCAGAAGCCTTACAGAAAGATACTCAAACGAGAAATGAAAAGATACATAATTGGAATAGTAAAGATACGCAAACGATGTAAAGATACTCAGTTTGAAAGAAACACACTCCCACACTTGCAAAACTCTCAAATTCAATAGAAACTCGCATCAGAAAGCCTTACAGAAAGATACTCAAACCAGAAATGAAAAGATACACAATTGGAATAGTAAAGATACGCAAACGATGTAAAGATACTCAGTTTGAAAGAAACACACTCCCACACTTGCAAAACTCTCAAATTCAATAGAAACTCGCATTAGAAACACTTACAGAAAGATACTCAAACGAGAAATGAAAAGATACACAATTGGAATAGTAAAGATACGCAAACGATGTAAAGATACTCAGTTTGAAAGAAACACACTCCCACACTTGCAAAACTCTCAAATACAATAGAAACTCGCATCAGAAGCCTTACAGAAAGAGACTCAAACGAGAAATGAAAAGATAGACAATTGGAATAGTAAAGATACGCAAACGATGTAAAGATACACAATTGGAATAGTAAAGATACGCAAACGATGTAAAGATACTCAGTTTGAAAGAAACACACTCCCACACTTGCAAAACTCTCAAATACAATAGAAACTCGCATCAGAAGCCTTACAGAAAGAGACTCAAACGAGAAATGAAAAGATACACAATTGGAATAGTAAAGATACGCAAACGATGTAAAGATACACAATTGGAATAGTAAAGATACGCAAACGATGTAAAGATACTCAGTTTGAAAGAAACACACTCCCACACTTGCAAAACTCTCAAATACAATAGAAACTCGCATAAGAAGCCTTACAGAAAGATACTCAAACGAGAAATAAAAAGATACACAATTGGAATAGTAAAGATACGCAAACGATGTAAAGATACACAATTGGAATAGTAAAGATACGCAAACGATGTAAAGATACTCAGTTTGAAAGAAACACACTCCCACACTTGCAAAACTCTCAAATACAATAGAAACTCGCATCAGAAGCCTTACAGAAAGAGACTCAAACGAGAAATGAAAAGATACACAATTGGAATAGTAAAGATACGCAAACGATGTAAAGATACACAATTGGAATAGTAAAGATACGCAAACGATGTAAAGATACTCAGTTTGAAAGAAACACACTCCCACACTTGCAAAACTCTCAAATTCAATAGAAACTCGCATCAGAAAGCCTTACAGAAAGATACTGAAACGAGAAATGAAAAGATACACAATTGGAATAGTAAAGATACGCAAACGATGTAAAGATACTCAGTTTGAAAGAAACACACTCCCACACTTGCAAAACTCTCAAATACAATAGAAACTCGCATAAGAAGCCTTACAGAAAGATACTCAAACGAGAAATAAAAAGATACACAATTGGAATAGTAAAGATACGCAAACGATGTAAAGATACACAATTGGAATAGTAAAGATACGCAAACGATGTAAAGATACTCAGTTTGAAAGAAACACACTCCCACACTTGCAAAACTCTCAAATACAATAGAAACTCGCATCAGAAGCCTTACAGAAAGAGACTCAAACGAGAAATGAAAAGATACACAATTGGAATAGTAAAGATACGCAAACGATGTAAAGATACACAATTGGAATAGTAAAGATACGCAAACGATGTAAAGATGAGTTTGAAAGAAACACCTCCCACACTTGCAAAACTCTCAAATTCAATAGAAACTCGCATCAGAAAGCCTTACAGAAAGATACTCAAACGGGAAATGAAAAGATACACAATTGGAATAGTAAAGATACGCAAACGATGTAAAGATACTCAGTTTGAAAGAAACACACTCCCACACTTGCAAAACTCTCAAATTCAATAGAAACTCGCATCAGAAAGCCTTACAGAAAGACACTCAAACGAGAAATGAAAAGATACACAATTGGAATAGTAAAGATACGCAAACGATGTAAAGATACTCAGTTTGAAAGAAACACACTCCCACACTTGCAAAACTCTCAAATACAATAGAAACTCGCATCAGAAGCCTTACAGAAAGATACTCAAACGAGAAATGAAAAGATACATAATTGGAATAGTAAAGATACGCAAACGATGTAAAGATACTCAGTTTGAAAGAAACACACTCCCACACTTGCAAAACTCTCAAATACAATAGAAACTCGCATCAGAAGCCTTACAGAAAGATACTCAAACGAGAAATGAAAAGATACATAATTGGAATAGTAAAGATACGCAAACGATGTAAAGATACTCAGTTTGAAAGAAACACACTCCCACACTTGCAAAACTCTCAAATTCAATAGAAACTCGCATCAGAAAGCCTTACAGAAAGATACTCAAACCAGAAATGAAAAGATACACAATTGGAATAGTAAAGATACGCAAACGATGTAAAGATACTCAGTTTGAAAGAAACACACTCCCACACTTGCAAAACTCTCAAATTCAATAGAAACTCGCATTAGAAACACTTACAGAAAGATACTCAAACGAGAAATGAAAAGATACACAATTGGAATAGTAAAGATACGCAAACGATGTAAAGATACTCAGTTTGAAAGAAACACACTCCCACACTTGCAAAACTCTCAAATACAATAGAAACTCGCATCAGAAGCCTTACAGAAAGAGACTCAAACGAGAAATGAAAAGATAGACAATTGGAATAGTAAAGATACGCAAACGATGTAAAGATACACAATTGGAATAGTAAAGATACGCAAACGATGTAAAGATACTCAGTTTGAAAGAAACACACTCCCACACTTGCAAAACTCTCAAATACAATAGAAACTCGCATCAGAAGCCTTACAGAAAGAGACTCAAACGAGAAATGAAAAGATACACAATTGGAATAGTAAAGATACGCAAACGATGTAAAGATACACAATTGGAATAGTAAAGATACGCAAACGATGTAAAGATACTCAGTTTGAAAGAAACACACTCCCACACTTGCAAAACTCTCAAATACAATAGAAACTCGCATAAGAAGCCTTACAGAAAGATACTCAAACGAGAAATAAAAAGATACACAATTGGAATAGTAAAGATACGCAAACGATGTAAAGATACACAATTGGAATAGTAAAGATACGCAAACGATGTAAAGATACTCAGTTTGAAAGAAACACACTCCCACACTTGCAAAACTCTCAAATACAATAGAAACTCGCATCAGAAGCCTTACAGAAAGAGACTCAAACGAGAAATGAAAAGATACACAATTGGAATAGTAAAGATACGCAAACGATGTAAAGATACACAATTGGAATAGTAAAGATACGCAAACGATGTAAAGATACTCAGTTTGAAAGAAACACCTCCCACACTTGCAAAACTCTCAAATTCAATAGAAACTCGCATCAGAAAGCCTTACAGAAAGATACTCAAACGGGAAATGAAAAGATACACAATTGGAATAGTAAAGATACGCAAACGATTTAAAGATACTCAGTTTGAAAGAAACACACTCCCACACTTGCAAAACTCTCAAATACAATAGAAACTCGCATCAGAAGCCTTACAGAAAGAGACTCAAACGAGAAATGAAAAGATACACAATTGGAATAGTAAAGTTACGCAAACGATGTAAAGATACTCAGTTTGAAAGAAACACACTCCCACACTTGCAAAACTCTCAAATACAATAGAAACTCGCATCAGAAGCCTTACAGAAAGATACTCAAACGAGAAATGAAAAGATACACAATTGGAATAGTAAAGATACGAAAACGATGTAAAGATACTCAGTTTGAAAGAAACACACTCCGACACTTGCAAAACTCTCAAATACAATAGAAACTCGCATAAGAAGCCTTACAGAAAGATACTCAAACGAGAAATAAAAATATACACAATTGGAATAGTAAAGATACGCAAACGATGTAAAGATACACAATTGGAATAGTAAAGATACGCAAACGATGTAAAGATACTCAGTTTGAAAGAAACACACTCCCACACTTGCAAAACTCTCAAATACAATAGAAACTCGCATCAGAAGCCTTACAGAAAGAGACTCAAACGAGAAATGAAAACATACACAATTGGAATAGTAAAGATACGCAAACGATGTAAAGATACACAATTGGAATAGTAAAGATACGCAAACGATGTAAAGATACTCAGTTTGAAAGAAACACACTCCCACACTTGCAAAACTCTCAAATTCAATAGAAACTCGCATCAGAAAGCCTTACAGAAAGACACTCAAACGAGAAATGAAAAGATACACAATTGGAATAGTAAAGATACGCAAACGATGTAAAGATACTCAGTTTGAAAGAAACACACTCCCACACTTGCAAAACTCTCAAATACAATAGAAACTCGCATCAGAAGCCTTACAGAAAGATACTCAAACGAGAAATGAAAAGATACATAATTGGAATAGTAAAGATACGCAAACGATGTAAAGATACTCAGTTTGAAAGAAACACACTCCCACACTTGCAAAACTCTCAAATTCAATAGAAACTCGCATCAGAAAGCCTTACAGAAAGATACTCAAACGGGAAATGAAAAGATACACAATTGGAATAGTAAAGATACGCAAACGATTTAAAGATACTCAGTTTGAAAGAAACACCTCCCACACTTGCAAAACTCTCAAATTCAATAGAAACTCGCATCAGAAAGCCTTACAGAAAGATACTCAAACGGGAAATGAAAAGATACACAATTGGAATAGTAAAGATACGCAAACGATTTAAAGATACTCAGTTTGAAAGAAACACACTCCCACACTTGCAAAACTCTCAAATACAATAGAAACTCGCATCAGAAGCCTTACAGAAAGAGACTCAAACGAGAAATGAAAAGATACACAATTGGAATAGTAAAGTTACGCAAACGATGTAAAGATACTCAGTTTGAAAGAAACACACTCCCACACTTGCAAAACTCTCAAATACAATAGAAACTCGCATCAGAAGCCTTACAGAAAGATACTCAAACGAGAAATGAAAAGATACACAATTGGAATAGTAAAGATACGAAAACGATGTAAAGATACTCAGTTTGAAAGAAACACACTCCGACACTTGCAAAACTCTCAAATACAATAGAAACTCGCATAAGAAGCCTTACAGAAAGATACTCAAACGAGAAATAAAAATATACACAATTGGAATAGTAAAGATACGCAAACGATGTAAAGATACACAATTGGAATAGTAAAGATACGCAAACGATGTAAAGATACTCAGTTTGAAAGAAACACACTCCCACACTTGCAAAACTCTCAAATACAATAGAAACTCGCATCAGAAGCCTTACAGAAAGAGACTCAAACGAGAAATGAAAACATACACAATTGGAATAGTAAAGATACGCAAACGATGTAAAGATACACAATTGGAATAGTAAAGATACGCAAACGATGTAAAGATACTCAGTTTGAAAGAAACACACTCCCACACTTGCAAAACTCTCAAATTCAATAGAAACTCGCATCAGAAAGCCTTACAGAAAGACACTCAAACGAGAAATGAAAAGATACACAATTGGAATAGTAAAGATACGCAAACGATGTAAAGATACTCAGTTTGAAAGAAACACACTCCCACACTTGCAAAACTCTCAAATACAATAGAAACTCGCATCAGAAGCCTTACAGAAAGATACTCAAACGAGAAATGAAAAGATACATAATTGGAATAGTAAAGATACGCAAACGATGTAAAGATACTCAGTTTGAAAGAAACACACTCCCACACTTGCAAAACTCTCAAATACAATAGAAACTCGCATCAGAAGCCTTACAGAAAGATACTCAAACGAGAAATGAAAAGATACATAATTGGAATAGTAAAGATACGCAAACGATGTAAAGATACTCAGTTTGAAAGAAACACACTCCCACACTTGCAAAACTCTCAAATTCAATAGAAACTCGCATCAGAAAGCCTTACAGAAAGATACTCAAACCAGAAATGAAAAGATACACAATTGGAATAGTAAAGATACGCAAACGATGTAAAGATACTCAGTTTGAAAGAAACACACTCCCACACTTGCAAAACTCTCAAATTCAATAGAAACTCGCATTAGAAACACTTACAGAAAGATACTCAAACGAGAAATGAAAAGATACACAATTGGAATAGTAAAGATACGCAAACGATGTAAAGATACTCAGTTTGAAAGAAACACACTCCCACACTTGCAAAACTCTCAAATACAATAGAAACTCGCATCAGAAGCCTTACAGAAAGAGACTCAAACGAGAAATGAAAAGATAGACAATTGGAATAGTAAAGATACGCAAACGATGTAAAGATACACAATTGGAATAGTAAAGATACGCAAACGATGTAAAGATACTCAGTTTGAAAGAAACACACTCCCACACTTGCAAAACTCTCAAATACAATAGAAACTCGCATCAGAAGCCTTACAGAAAGAGACTCAAACGAGAAATGAAAAGATACACAATTGGAATAGTAAAGATACGCAAACGATGTAAAGATACACAATTGGAATAGTAAAGATACGCAAACGATGTAAAGATACTCAGTTTGAAAGAAACACACTCCCACACTTGCAAAACTCTCAAATTCAATAGAAACTCGCATCAGAAAGCCTTACAGAAAGATACTGAAACGAGAAATGAAAAGATACACAATTGGAATAGTAAAGATACGCAAACGATGTAAAGATACTCAGTTTGAAAGAAACACACTCCCACACTTGCAAAACTCTCAAATACAATAGAAACTCGCATAAGAAGCCTTACAGAAAGATACTCAAACGAGAAATAAAAAGATACACAATTGGAATAGTAAAGATACGCAAACGATGTAAAGATACACAATTGGAATAGTAAAGATACGCAAACGATGTAAAGATACTCAGTTTGAAAGAAACACACTCCCACACTTGCAAAACTCTCAAATACAATAGAAACTCGCATAAGAAGCCTTACAGAAAGATACTCAAACGAGAAATAAAAATATACACAATTGGAATAGTAAAGATACGCAAACGATGTAAAGATACACAATTGGAATAGTAAAGATACGCAAACGATGTAAAGATACTCAGTTTGAAAGAAACACACTCCCACACTTGCAAAACTCTCAAATACAATAGAAACTCGCATCAGAAGCCTTACAGAAAGAGACTCAAACGAGAAATGAAAACATACACAATTGGAATAGTAAAGATACGCAAACGATGTAAAGATACACAATTGGAATAGTAAAGATACGCAAACGATGTAAAGATACTCAGTTTGAAAGAAACACACTCCCACACTTGCAAAACTCTCAAATTCAATAGAAACTCGCATCAGAAAGCCTTACAGAAAGAAACTCAAACGAGAAATGAAAAGATACACAATTGGAATAGTAAAGATACGCAAACGATGTAAAGATACTCAGTTTGAAAGAAACACACTCCCACACTTGCAAAACTCTCAAATACAATAGAAACTCGCATCAGAAGCCTTACAGAAAGATACTCAAACGAGAAATGAAAAGATACATAATTGGAATAGTAAAGATACGCAAACGATGTAAAGATACTCAGTTTGAAAGAAACACACTCCCACACTTGCAAAACTCTCAAATTCAATAGAAACTCGCATCAGAAAGCCTTACAGAAAGATACTCAAACCAGAAATGAAAAGATACACAATTGGAATAGTAAAGATACGCAAACGATGTAAAGATACTCAGTTTGAAAGAAACACACTCCCACACTTGCAAAACTCTCAAATTCAATAGAAACTCGCATCAGAAAGCCTTACAGAAAGATACTCAAACGAGAAATAAAAAGATACACAATTGGAATAGTAAAGATACGCAAACGATGTAAAGATACTCAGTTTGAAAGAAACACACTCCCTCACTTGCAAAACTCTCAAATACAATAGAAACTCGCATAAGAAGCCTTACAGAAAGATACTCAAACGAGAAATAAAAAGATACACAATTGGAATAGTAAAGATACGCAAACGATGTAAAGATACACAATTGGAATAGTAAAGATACGCAAACGATGTAAAGATACTCAGTTTGAAAGAAACACACTCCCACACTTGCAAAACTCTCAAATTCAATAGAAACTCGCATCAGAAAGCCTTACAGAAAGATACTCAAACGAGAAATGAAAAGATACACAATTGAAATAGTAAAGATACGCAAACGATGTAAAGATACTCAGTTTGAAAGAAACACACTCCCACACTTGCAAAACTCTCAAATACAATAGAAACTCGCATCAGAAGCCTTACAGAAAGAGACTCAAACGAGAAATGAAAAGATACACAATTGGAATAGTAAAGATACGCAAACGATGTAAAGATACACAATTGGAATAGTAAAGATACGCAAACGATGTAAAGATACTCAGTTTGAAAGAAACACACTCCCACACTTGCAAAACTCTCAAATTCAATAGATACTCGCATCAGAAAGCCTTACAGAAAGATACTCAAACGAGAAATGAAAAGATACACAATTGGAATAGTATAGATACGCAAACGATGTAAAGATACTCAGTTTGAAAGAAACACACTCCCACACTTGCAAAACTCTCAAATGCAATAGAAACTCGCATCAGAAGCCTTACAGAAAGAGACTCAAACGAGAAATGAAAAGATACACAATTGGAATAGTAAAGATACGCAAACGATGTAAAGATACACAATTGGAATAGTAAAGATACGCAAACGATGTAAAGATACTCAGTTTGAAAGAAACACACTCCCACACTTGCAAAACTCTCAAATTCAATAGAAACTCGCATCAGAAAGCATTACAGAAAGATACTCAAACGAGAAATGAAAAGATACACAATTGGAATAGTAAAGATACTGAAACGATGTAAAGATACTCAGTTTGAAAGAAACACACTCCCACACTTGCAAAACTCTCAAATACAATAGAAACTCGCATAAGAAGCCTTACAGAAAGATACTCAAACGAGAAATGAAAAGATACACAATTGGAATAGTAAAGATACGCAAACGATGTAAAGATACTCAGTTTGAAAGAAACACACTCCCACACTTGCAAAACTCTCAAATACAATAGAAACTCGCATCAGAAGCCTTACAAAAAGATACTCAAACGAGAAATGAAAAGATACACAATTGGAATAGTAAAGATACGAAAACGATGTAAAGATACTCAGTTTGAAAGAAACACACTCCGACACTTGCAAAACTCTCAAATACAATAGAAACTCGCATAAGAAGCCTTACAGAAAGATACTCAAACGAGAAATAAAAAGATACACAATTGGAATAGTAAAGATACGCAAACGATGTAAAGATACACAATTGGAATAGTAAAGATACGCAAACGATGTAAAGATACTCAGTTTGAAAGAAACACACTCCCACACTTGCAAAACTCTCAAATTCAATAGAAACTCGCATCAGAAAGCCTTACAGAAAGATACTCAAACGAGAAATGAAAAGATACACAATTGGAATAGTAAAGATACGCAAACGATGTAAAGATACTCAGTTTGAAAGAAACACACTCCCACACTTGCAAAACTCTCAAATACAATAGAAACTCGCATCAGAAGCCTTACAGAAAGAGACTCAAACGAGAAATGAAAAGATACACAATTGGAATAGTAAAGATACGCAAACGATGTAAAGATACACAATTGGAATAGTAAAGATACGCAAACGATGTAAAGATACTCAGTTTGAAAGAAACACACTCCCACACTTGCAAAACTCCCAAATTCAATAGAAATTCGCATCAGAAAGCCTTACAGAAAGATACTCAAACGAGAAATGAAAAGATACACAATTGGAATAGTAAAGATACGCAAACGATGTAAAGATACTCAGTTTGAAAGAAACACACTCCCACACTTGCAAAACTCTCAAATTCAATAGAAACTCGCATCAGAAAGCCTTACAGAAAGATACTCAAACGAGAAATGAAAAGATACACAATTGGAATAGTAAAGATACGCAAACGATGTAAAGATACTCAGTTTGAAAGAAACACACTCCCACACTTGCAAAACTCTCAAATACAATAGAAACTCGCATCAGAAGCCTTACAGAAAGAGACTCAAACGAGAAATGAAAAGATACACAATTGGAATAGTAAAGATACGCAAACGATGTAAAGATACACAATTGGAATAGTAAAGATACGCAAACGATGTAAAGATACTCAGTTTGAAAGAAACACACTCCCACACTTGCAAAACTCTCAAATTCAATAGAAACTCGCATCAGAAAGCCTTACCGAAAGATACTCAAACGAGAAATGAAAAGATACACAATTGGAATAGTAAAGATACGCAAACGATGTAAAGATACTCAGTTTGAAAGAAACACACTCCGACACTTGCAAAACTCTCAAATACAATAGAAACTCGCATAAGAAGCCTTACAGAAAGATACTCAAACGAGAAATGAAAAGATACACAATTGGAATAGTAAAGATACGCAAACGATGTAAAGATACTCAGTTTGAAAGAAACACACTCCGACACTTGCAAAACTCTCAAATATAATAGAAACTCGCATAAGAAGCCTTACAGAAAGATACTCAAACGAGAAATGAAAAGATACACAATTGGAATAGTAAAGATACGAAAACGATGTAAAGATACACAATTGGAATAGTAAAGATACGCAAACGATGTAAAGATACTCAGTTTGAAAGAAACACACTCCCACACTTGCAAAACTCTCAAATACAATAGAAACTCGCATCAGAAGCCTAACAGAAAGAGACTCAAACGAGAAATGAAAAGATAGACAATTGGAATAGTAAAGATACGCAAACGATGTAAAGATACACAATTGGAATAGTAAAGATACGCAAACGATGTAAAGATACTCAGTTTGAAAGAAACACACTCCCACACTTGCAAAACTCTCAAATACAATAGAAACTCGCATCAGAAGCCTTACAGAAAGAGACTCAAACGAGAAATGAAAAGATACACAATTGGAATAGTAAAGATACGCAAACGATGTAAAGATACACAATTGGAATAGTAAAGATACGCAAACGATGTAAAGATACTCAGTTTGAAAGAAACACACTCCCACACTTGCAAAACTCTCAAATTCAATAGAAACTCGCATCAGAAAGCCTTACAGAAAGATACTGAAACGAGAAATGAAAAGATACACAATTGGAATAGTAAAGATACGCAAACGATGTAAAGATACTCAGTTTGAAAGAAACACACTCCCACACTTGCAAAACTCTCAAATACAATAGAAACTCGCATCAGAAGCCTTACAGAAAGATACTCAAACGAGAAATGAAAAGATACACAATTGGAATAGTAAAGATACGAAAACGATGTAAAGATACTCAGTTTGAAAGAAACACACTCCGACACTTGCAAAACTCTCAAATACAATAGAAACTCGCATAAGAAGCCTTGCAGAAAGATACTCAAACGAGAAATAAAAATATACACAATTGGAATAGTAAAGATACGCAAACGATGTAAAGATACACAATTGGAATAGTAAAGATACGCAAACGATGTAAAGATACTCAGTTTGAAAGAAACACACTCCCACACTTGCAAAACTCTCAAATACAATAGAAACTCGCATCAGAAGCCTTACAGAAAGAGACTCAAACGAGAAATGAAAACATACACAATTGGAATAGTAAAGATACGCAAACGATGTAAAGATACACAATTGGAATAGTAAAGATACGCAAACGATGTAAAGATACTCAGTTTGAAAGAAACACACTCCCACACTTGCAAAACTCTCAAATTCAATAGAAACTCGCATCAGAAAGCCTTACCGAAAGATACTCAAACGAGAAATGAAAAGATACACAATTGGAATAGTAAAGATACGCAAACGATGTAAAGATACTCAGTTTGAAAGAAACACACTCCGACACTTGCAAAACTCTCAAATACAATAGAAACTCGCATAAGAAGCCTTACAGAAAGATACTCAAACGAGAAATGAAAAGATACACAATTGGAATAGTAAAGATACGCAAACGATGTAAAGATACTCAGTTTGAAAGAAACACACTCCGACACTTGCAAAACTCTCAAATATAATAGAAACTCGCATAAGAAGCCTTACAGAAAGATACTCAAACGAGAAATGAAAAGATACACAATTGGAATAGTAAAGATACGAAAACGATGTAAAGATACACAATTGGAATAGTAAAGATACGCAAACGATGTAAAGATACTCAGTTTGAAAGAAACACACTCCCACACTTGCAAAACTCTCAAATACAATAGAAACTCGCATCAGAAGCCTAACAGAAAGAGACTCAAACGAGAAATGAAAAGATAGACAATTGGAATAGTAAAGATACGCAAACGATGTAAAGATACACAATTGGAATAGTAAAGATACGCAAACGATGTAAAGATACTCAGTTTGAAAGAAACACACTCCCACACTTGCAAAACTCTCAAATACAATAGAAACTCGCATCAGAAGCCTTACAGAAAGAGACTCAAACGAGAAATGAAAAGATACACAATTGGAATAGTAAAGATACGCAAACGATGTAAAGATACACAATTGGAATAGTAAAGATACGCAAACGATGTAAAGATACTCAGTTTGAAAGAAACACACTCCCACACTTGCAAAACTCTCAAATTCAATAGAAACTCGCATCAGAAAGCCTTACAGAAAGATACTGAAACGAGAAATGAAAAGATACACAATTGGAATAGTAAAGATACGCAAACGATGTAAAGATACTCAGTTTGAAAGAAACACACTCCCACACTTGCAAAACTCTCAAATACAATAGAAACTCGCATAAGAAGCCTTACAGAAAGATACTCAAACGAGAAATAAAAAGATACACAATTGGAATAGTAAAGATACGCAAACGATGTAAAGATACACAATTGGAATAGTAAAGATACGCAAACGATGTAAAGATACTCAGTTTGAAAGAAACACACTCCCACACTTGCAAAACTCTCAAATACAATAGAAACTCGCATCAGAAGCCTTACAGAAAGAGACTCAAACGAGAAATGAAAAGATACACAATTGGAATAGTAAAGATACGCAAACGATGTAAAGATACACAATTGGAATAGTAAAGATACGAAAACGATGTAAAGATACTCAGTTTGAAAGAAACACCTCCCACACTTGCAAAACTCTCAAATTCAATAGAAACTCGCATCAGAAAGCCTTACAGAAAGATACTCAAACGGGAAATGAAAAGATACACAATTGGAATAGTAAAGATACGCAAACGATTTAAAGATACTCAGTTTGAAAGAAACACACTCCCACACTTGCAAAACTCTCAAATACAATAGAAACTCGCATCAGAAGCCTTACAGAAAGAGACTCAAACGAGAAATGAAAAAGATACACAATTGGAATAGTAAAGTTACGCAAACGATGTAAAGATACTCAGTTTGAAAGAAACACACTCCCACACTTGCAAAACTCTCAAATACAATAGAAACTCGCATCAGAAGCCTTACAGAAAGATACTCAAACGAGAAATGAAAAGATACACAATTGGAATAGTAAAGATACGAAAACGATGTAAAGATACTCAGTTTGAAAGAAACACACTCCGACACTTGCAAAACTCTCAAATACAATAGAAACTCGCATAAGAAGCCTTACAGAAAGATACTCAAACGAGAAATAAAAATATACACAATTGGAATAATAAAGATACGCAAACGATGTAAAGATACACAATTGGAATAGTAAAGATACGCAAACGATGTAAAGATACTCAGTTTGAAAGAAACACACTCCCACACTTGCAAAACTCTCAAATACAATAGAAACTCGCATCAGAAGCCTTACAGAAAGAGACTCAAACGAGAAATGAAAACATACACAATTGGAATAGTAAAGATACGCAAACGATGTAAAGATACACAATTGGAATAGTAAAGATACGCAAACGATGTAAAGATACTCAGTTTGAAAGAAACACACTCCCACACTTGAAAAACTCTCAAATTCAATAGAAACTCGCATCAGAAAGCCTTACAGAAAGACACTCAAACGAGAAATGAAAAGATACACAATTGGAATAGTAAAGATACGCAAACGATGTAAAGATACTCAGTTTGAAAGAAACACACTCCCACACTTGCAAAACTCTCAAATACAATAGAAACTCGCATCAGAAGCCTTACAGAAAGAGACTCAAACGAGAAATGAAAACATACACAATTGGAATAGTAAAGATACGCAAACGATGTAAAGATACACAATTGGAATAGTAAAGATACGAAAACGATGTAAAGATACTCAGTTTGAAAGAAACACACTCCCACACTTGCAAAACTCTCAAATTCAATAGAAACTCGCATCAGAAAGCCTTACAGAAAGACACTCAAACGAGAAATGAAAAGATACACAATTGGAATAGTAAAGATACGCAAACGATGTAAAGATACTCAGTTTGAAAGAAACACACTCCCACACTTGCAAAACTCTCAAATACAATAGAAACTCGCATCAGAAGCCTTACAGAAAGATACTCAAACGAGAAATGAAAAGATACACAATTGGAATAGTAAAGATACGCAAACGATGTAAAGATACTCAGTTTGAAAGAAACACACTCCCACACTTGCAAAACTCTCAAATTCAATAGAAACTCGCATCAGAAAGCCTTACAGAAAGATACTCAAACGAGAAATGAAAAGATACACAATTGGAATAGTAAAGATACGCAAACGATGTAAAGATACTCAGTTTGAAAGAAACACACTCCCACACTTGCAAAACTCTCAAATTCAATAGAAACTCGCATCAGAAAGCCTTACAGAAAGATACTCAAACGAGAAATGAAAAGATACACAATTGGAATAGTAAAGTTACGCAAACGATGTAAAGATACTCAGTTTGAAAGAAACACACTCCCTCACTTGCAAAACTCTCAAATACAATAGAAACTCGCATCAGAAGCCTTACAGAAAGATACTCAAACGAGAAATGAAAAGATACACAATTGGAATAGTAAAGATACGAAAACGATGTAAAGATACTCAGTTTGAAAGAAACACACTCCGACACTTGCAAAACTCTCAAATACAATAGAAACTCGCATAAGAAGCCTTACAGAAAGATACTCAAACGAGAAATAAAAAGATACACAATTGGAATAGTAAAGATACGCAAACGATGTAAAGATACACAATTGGAATAGTAAAGATACGCAAACGATGTAAAGATACTCAGTTTGAAAGAAACACACTCCCACACTTGCAAAACTCTCAAATTCAATAGAAACTCGCATCAGAAAGCCTTACAGAAAGATACTCAAACGAGAAATGAAAAGATACACAATTGGAATAGTAAAGATACGCAAACGATGTAAAGATACTCAGTTTGAAAGAAACACACTCCCACACTTGCAAAACTCTCAAATACAATAGAAACTCGCATCAGAAGCCTTACAGAAAGATACTCAAACGAGAAATGAAAAGATACACAATTGGAATAGTAAAGATACGCAAACGATGTAAAGATACTCAGTTTGAAAGAAACACACTCCCACACTTGCAAAACTCTCAAATAAAATAGAAACTCGCATCAGAAGCCTTACAGAAAGAGACTCAAACGAGAAATGAAAAGATACACAATTGGAATAGTAAAGATACGCAAACGATGTAAAGATACACAATTGGAATAGTAAAGATACGCAAACGATGTAAAGATACTCAGTTTGAAAGAAACACACTCCCACACTTGCAAAACTCTCAAATTCAATAGAAACTCGCATCAGAAAGCCTTACAGAAAGATACTGAAACGAGAAATGAAAAGATACACAATTGGAATAGTAAAGATACGCAAACGATGTAAAGATACTCAGTTTGAAAGAAACACACTCCCACACTTGCAAAACTCTCAAATTCAATAGAAACTCGCATCAGAAAGCCTTACAGAAAGATACTCAAACGAGAAATGAAAAGATACACAATTGGAATAGTAAAGATACGCAAACGATGTAAAGATACTCAGTTTGAAAGAAACACACTCCCACACTTGCAAAACTCTCAAATACAATAGAAACTCGCATCAGAAGCCTTACAGAAAGAGACTCAAACGAGAAATGAAAAGATACACAATTGGAATAGTAAAGATACGAAAATGATGTAAAGATACACAATTGGAATAGTAAAGATACGCAAACGATGTAAAGATACTCAGTTTGAAAGAAACACACTCCCACACTTGCAAAACTCTCAAATTCAATAGAAATTCGCATCAGAAAGCCTTACAGAAAGATACTCAAACGAGAAATGAAAAGATACACAATTGGAATAGTAAAGATACGCAAACGATGTAAAGATACTCAGTTTGAAAGAAACACACTCCCACACTTGCAAAACTCTCAAATACAATAGAAACTCGCATCAGAAGCCTTACAGAAAGATACTCAAACGAGAAATGAAAAGATACACAATTGGAATAGTAAAGATACGAAAACGATGTAAAGATACTCAGTTTGAAAGAAACACACTCCGACACTTGCAAAACTCTCAAATTCAATAGAAACTCGCATCAGAAAGCCTTACAGAAAGATACTCAAACGAGAAATGAAAAGATACACAATTGGAATAGTAAAGATACGCAAACGATGTAAAGATACTCAGTTTGAAAGAAACACACTCCCACACTTGCAAAACTCTCAAATTCAATAGAAACTCGCATCAGAAGCCTTACAGAAAGAGACTCAAACGAGAAATGAAAAGATACACAATTGGAATAGTAAAGATACGAAAATGATGTAAAGATACACAATTGGAATAGTAAAGATACGCAAACGATGTAAAGATACTCAGTTTGAAAGAAACACACTCCCACACTT
>NW_026089509.1:0-188435 GCF_933775445.1 Argentina anserina | reverse complement strand
ATACACAATTGGAATAGTAAAGATACGCAAACGATGTAAAGATACTCAGTTTGAAAGAAACACACTCCCACACTTGCAAAACTCTCAAATTCAATAGAAACTCGCATCAGAAAGCCTTACAGAAAGACACTTAAACGAGAAATGAAAAGATACACAATTGGAATAGTAAAGATACGCAAACGATGTAAAGATACACAATTGGAATAGTAAAGATACGCAAACGATGTAAAGATACTCAGTTTGAAAGAAACACACTCCCACACTTGCAAAACTCTCAAATTTAATAGAAACTCGCATCAGAAAGCCTTACAGAAAGATACTCAAACGAGAAATGAAAAGATAAAAAATTGGAATAGTAAAGATACGCAAACGATGTAAAGATACACAATTGGAATAGTAAAGATACGAAAACGATGTAAAGATACACAATTGGAATAGTAAAGATACGCAAACGATGTAAAGATACTCAGTTTGAAAGAAACACACTCCCACACTTGCAAAACTCTCAAATTCAATAGAAACTCGCATCAGAAAGCCTTACAGAAAGACACTGAAACGAGAAATGAAAAGATACACAATTGGAATAGTAAAGATACGCAAACGATGTAAAGATACACAATTGGAATAGTAAAGATACGCAAACGATGTAAAGATACTCAGTTTGAAAGAAACACACTCCCACACTTGCAAAACTCTCAAATTCAATAGAAACTCGCATCAGAAAGCCTTACAGAAAGACACTCACACGAGAAATGAAAAGATACACAATTGGAATAGTAAAGATACGCAAACGATGTAAAGATACACAATTGGAATAGTAAAGATACGCAAACGATGTAAACATACACAATTGGAATAGTAAAGATACGCAAACGATGTAAAGATACTCAGTTTGAAAGAAACACACTCCCACACTTGCAAAACTCTCAAATTCAATAGAAACTCACATCAGAAAGCCTTACAGAAAGACACTGAAACGAGAAATGAAAAGATACACAATTGGAATAGTAAAGATACGCAAACGATGTAAAGATACTCAGTTTGAAAGAAACACACTCCCACACTTGCAAAACTCTCAAATTCAATAGAAACTCGCATCAGAAAACCTTACAGAAAGATACTCAAATGAGAAATGAAAAGATACAAAATTGGAATAGTAAAGATACGCAAACGATGTAAAGATACACAATTGGAATAGTAAAGATACGAAAACGATGTAAAGATACACAATTGGAATAGTAAAGATACGCAAACGATGTAAAGATACTCAGTTTGAAAGAAACACACTCCCACACTTGCAAAACTCTCAAATTCAATAGAAACTCGCATCAGAAAGCCTTACAGAAAGATACTCAAATGAGAAATGAAAAGATACAAAATTGGAATAGTAAAGATACGCAAACGATGTAAAGATACTCAGTTTGAAAGAAACACACTCCCACACTTGCAAAACTCTCAAATTCAATAGAAACTCGCATTATAAAGCCTTATAGAAAGATACTTAAACGAGAAATGAAAAGATACACAATTGGAATAGTAAAGATACGCAAACGATGTAAAGATACACAATTGGAATAGTAAAGATACGCAAACGATGTAAAGATACTCAGTTTGAAAGAAACACACTCCCACACTTGCAAAACTCTCAAATACAATAGAAATTCGCATCAGAAGCCTTACAGAAAGACACTGAAACGAGAAATGAAAAGATACACAATTGGAATAGTAAAGATACGCAAACGATGTAAAGATACACAATTGGAATAGTAAAGATACGCAAACGATGTAAAGATACTCAGTTTGAAAGAAACACACTCCCACACTTGCAAAACTCTCAAATTCAATAGAAACTCGCATCAGAAAGCCTTACAGAAAGATACTCAAACGAGAAATGAAAAGATACAAAATTGGAATAGTAAAGATACGCAAACGATGTAAAGATACACAATTGGAATAGTAAAGATACGAAAACGATGTAAAGATACACAATTGGAATAGTAAAGATACGCAAACGATGTAAAGATACTCAGTTTGAAAGAAACACACTCCCACACTTGCAAAACTCTCAAATTCAATAGAAACTCGCATCAGAAAGCCTTACAGAAAGACACTCAAACGAGAAATGAAAAGATACACAATTGGAATAGTAAAGATACACAATTGGAATAGTAAAGATACGCAAACGATGTAAAGATACTCAGTTTGAAAGAAACACACTCCCACACTTGCAAAACTCTCAAATTCAATAGAAACTCGCATCAGAAACCTTACAGAAAGATACTCAAAAGAGAAATGAAAAGATACACAATTGTAATAGTAAAGATACGCAAACGATGTAAAGATACACAATTGGAATAGTAAAGATACGCAAACGATGTAAAGATACTCAGTTTGAAAGAAACACACTCCCACACTTGCAAAACTCTCAAATTCAATAGAAACTCGCATCAGAAAGCCTTACATAAAGATACTCAAACGAGAAATGAAAAGATACACAATTGGAATAGTAAAGATACGCAAACGATGTAAAGATACACAATTGGAATAGTAAAGATACGCAAACGATGTAAAGATACTCAGTTTGAAAGAAACACACTCCCACACTTGCAAAACTCTCAAATTCAATAGAAACTCGCATCAGAAGCCTTACAGAAAGATACTCAAACGAGAAATGAAAAGATACACAATTGGAATAGTAAAGATACGCAAACGATGTAAATATACACAATTGGAATAGTAAAGATACGCAAACGATGTAAAGATACTCAGTTTGAAAGAAACACACTCCCACACTTGCAAAACTCTCAAATTCAATAGAAACTCGCATCAGAAAGCCTTACAGAAAGACACTGAAACGAGAAATGAAAAGATACACAATTGGAATAGTAAAGATACGCAAACGATGTAAAGATACTCAGTTTGAAAGAAACACACTCCCACACTTGCAAAACTCTCAAATTCAATAGAAACTCGCATCAGAAGCCTTACAGAAAGATACTCAAACGAGAAATGAAAAGATACACAATTGGAATAGTAAAGATACGCAAACGATGTAAAGATGCACAATTGGAATAGTAAAGATACGCAAACGATGTAAAGATACTCAGTTTGAAAGAAACACACTCCCACACTTGCAAAACTCTCAAATTCAATAGAAACTCGCATCAGAAAGCCTTACAGAAAGACACTCAAACGAGAAATGAAAAGATACACAATTGGAATAGTAAAGATACACAATTGGAATAGTAAAGATACGCAAACGATGTAAAGATACTCAGTTTGAAAGAAACACACTCCCACACTTGCAAAACTCTCAAATTCAATAGAAACTCGCATCAGAAGCCTTACAGAAAGATACTCAAAAGAGAAATGAAAAGATACACAATTGTAATAGTAAAGATACGCAAACGATGTAAAGATACACAATTGGAATAGTAAAGATACGCAAACGATGTAAAGATACTCAGTTTGAAAGAAACACACTCCCACACTTGCAAAACTCTCAAATTCAATAGAAACTCGCATCAGAAAGCCTTACATAAAGATACTCAAACGAGAAATGAAAAGATACACAATTGGAATAGTAAAGATACGCAAACGATGTAAAGATACACAATTGGAATAGTAAAGATACGCAAACGATGTAAAGATACTCAGTTTGAAAGAAACACACTCCCACACTTGCAAAACTCTCAAATTCAATAGAAACTCGCATCAGAAGCCTTACAGAAAGATACTCAAACGAGAAATGAAAAGATACACAATTGGAATAGTAAAGATACGCAAACGATGTAAAGATACACAATTGGAATAGTAAAGATACGCAAACGATGTAAAGATACTCAGTTTGAAAGAAACACACTCCCACACTTGCAAAACTCTCAAATTCAATAGAAACTCGCATCAGAAAGCCTTACATAAAGATACTCAAACGAGAAATGAAAAGATACACAATTGGAATAGTAAAGATACGCAAACGATGTAAAGATACACAATTGGAATAGTAAAGATACGCAAACGATGTAAAGATACTCAGTTTGAAAGAAACACACTCCCACACTTGCAAAACTCTCAAATTCAATAGAAACTCGCATCAGAAGCCTTACAGAAAGATACTCAAACGAGAAATGAAAAGATACACAATTGGAATAGTAAAGATACGCAAACGATGTAAAGATACTCAGTTTGAAAGAAACACACTCCCACACTTGCAAAACTCTCAAATTCAATAGAAACTCGCATCAGAAGCCTTACAGAAAGATACTCAAAAGAGAAATGAAAAGATACACAATTGTAATAGTAAAGATACGCAAACGATGTAAAGATACACAATTGGAATAGTAAAGATACGCAAACGATGTAAAGATACTCAGTTTGAAAGAAACACACTCCCACACTTGCAAAACTCTCAAATTCAATAGAAACTCGCATCAGAAAGCCTTACATAAAGATACTCAAACGAGAAATGAAAAGATACACAATTGGAATAGTAAAGATACGCAAACGATGTAAAGATACACAATTGGAATAGTAAAGATACGCAAACGATGTAAAGATACTCAGTTTGAAAGAAACACACTCCCACACTTGCAAAACTCTCAAATTCAATAGAAACTCGCATCAGAAGCCTTACAGAAAGATACTCAAACGAGAAATGAAAAGATACACAATTGGAATAGTAAAGATACGCAAACGATGTAAATATACACAATTGGAATAGTAAAGATACGCAAACGATGTAAAGATACTCAGTTTGAAAGAAACACACTCCCACACTTGCAAAACTCTCAAATTCAATAGAAACTCACATCAGAAAGCCTTACAGAAAGACACTGAAACGAGAAATGAAAAGATACACAATTGGAATAGTAAAGATACGCAAACGATGTAAAGATACTCAGTTTGAAAGAAACACACTCCCACACTTGCAAAACTCTCAAATTCAATAGAAACTCGCATCAGAAGCCTTACAGAAAGATACTCAAACGAGAAATGAAAAGATACACAATTGGAATAGTAAAGATACGCAAACGATGTAAAGATGCACAATTGGAATAGTAAAGATACGCAAACGATGTAAAGATACTCAGTTTGAAAGAAACACACTCCCACACTTGCAAAACTCTCAAATTCAATAGAAACTCGCATCAGAAAGCCTTACAGAAAGACACTCAAACGAGAAATGAAAAGATACACAATTGGAATAGTAAAGATACACAATTGGAATAGTAAAGATACGCAAACGATGTAAAGATACTCAGTTTGAAAGAAACACACTCCCACACTTGCAAAACTCTCAAATTCAATAGAAACTCGCATCAGAAGCCTTACAGAAAGATACTCAAAAGAGAAATGAAAAGATACACAATTGTAATAGTAAAGATACGCAAACGATGTAAAGATACACAATTGGAATAGTAAAGATACGCAAACGATGTAAAGATACTCAGTTTGAAAGAAACACACTCCCACACTTGCAAAACTCTCAAATTCAATAGAAACTCGCATCAGAAAGCCTTACATAAAGATACTCAAACGAGAAATGAAAAGATACACAATTGGAATAGTAAAGATACGCAAACGATGTAAAGATACACAATTGGAATAGTAAAGATACGCAAACGATGTAAAGATACTCAGTTTGAAAGAAACACACTCCCACACTTGCAAAACTCTCAAATTCAATAGAAACTCGCATCAGAAGCCTTACAGAAAGATACTCAAACGAGAAATGAAAAGATACACAATTGGAATAGTAAAGATACGCAAACGATGTAAATATACACAATTGGAATAGTAAAGATACGCAAACGATGTAAAGATACTCAGTTTGAAAGGAACACACTCCCACACTTGCAAAACTCTCAAATTCAATAGAAACTCACATCAGAAAGCCTTACAGAAAGACACTGAAACGAGAAATGAAAAGATACACAATTGGAATAGTAAAGATACGCAAACGATGTAAAGATACTCAGTTTGAAAGAAACACACTCCCACACTTGCAAAACTCTCAAATTCAATAGAAACTCGCATCAGAAAGCCTTACATAAAGATACTCAAACGAGAAATGAAAAGATACACAATTGGAATAGTAAAGATACGCAAACGATGTAAAGATACACAATTGGAATAGTAAAGATATGCAAACGATGTAAAGATACTCAGTTTGAAAGAAACACACTCCCACACTTGCAAAACTCTCAAATTCAATAGAAACTCGGATCAGAAAGCCTTACAGAAAGATACTCAAACGAGAAATGAAAAGATATAAAATTGGAATAGTAAAGATACGCAAACGATGTAAAGATACTCAGTTTGAAAGAAACACACTCCCACACTTGCAAAACTCTCAAATTCAATAGAAACTCGCATCAGAAGCCTTACAAAAAGATACTCAAACGAGAAATGAAAAGATACACAATTGGAATAGTAAAGATACACAAACGATGTAAAGATACTCAGTTTGAAAGAAACACACTCCCACACTTGCAAAACTCTCAAATTCAATAGAAACTCGCATCAGAAAGCCTTACATAAAGATACTCAAACGAGAAATGAAAAGATACACAATTGGAATAGTAAAGATACGCAAACGATGTAAATATACACAATTGGAATAGTAAAGATACGCAAACGATGTAAAGATACTCAGTTTGAAAGAAACACACTCCCACACTTGCAAAACTCTCAAATTCAATAGAAACTCACATCAGAAAGCCTTACAGAAAGACACTGAAACGAGAAATGAAAAGATACACAATTGGAATAGTAAAGATACGCAAACGATGTAAAGATACTCAGTTTGAAAGAAACACACTCCCACACTTGCAAAACTCTCAAATTCAATAGAAACTCGCATCAGAAAGCCTTACATAAAGATACTCAAACGAGAAATGAAAAGATACACAATTGGAATAGTAAAGATACGCAAACGATGTAAAGATACACAATTGGAATAGTAAAGATACGCAAACGATGTAAAGATACTCAGTTTGAAAGAAACACACTCCCACACTTGCAAAACTCTCAAATTCAATAGAAACTCGGATCAGAAAGCCTTACAGAAAGATACTCAAACGAGAAATGAAAAGATATAAAATTGGAATAGTAAAGATACGCAAACGATGTAAACATACACAATTGGAATAGTAAAGATACGCAAACGATGTAAAGATACTCAGTTTGAAAGAAACACACTCCCACACTTGCAAAACTCTCAAATTCAATAGAAACTCACATCAGAAAGCCTTACAGAAAGACACTGAAACGAGAAATGAAAAGATACACAATTGGAATAGTAAAGATACACAATTGGAATAGTAAAGATACGCAAACGATGTAAAGATACTCAGTTTGAAAGAAACACACTCCCACACTTTCAAAACTCTCAAATTCAATAGAAACTCGCATCAGAAAGCCTTACATAAAGATACTCAAACGAGAAATGAAAAGATACACAATTGGAATAGTAAAGATACGCAAACGATGTAAAGATACACAATTGGAATAGTAAAGATACGCAAACGATGTAAAGATACTCAGTTTGAAAGAAACACACTCCCACACTTGCAAAACTCTCAAATTCAATAGAAACTCGCATCAGAAAGCCTTACAGAAAGATACTCAAACGAGAAATGAAAAGATATAAAATTGGAATAGTAAAGATACGCAAACGATGTAAAGATACTCAGTTTGAAAGAAACACACTCCCACACTTGCAAAACTCTCAAATTCAATAGAAACTCGCATCAGAAGCCTTACAGAAAGATACTCAAACGAGAAATGAAAAGATACACAATTGGAATAGTAAAGATACGCAAACGATGTAAATATACACAATTGGAATAGTAAAGATACGCAAACGATGTAAAGATACTCAGTTTGAAAGAAACACACTCCCACACTTGCAAAACTCTCAAATTCAATAGAAACTGGCATCAGAAAGCTTTACAGAAAGATACTCAAACGAGAAATGAAAAGATACACAATTGGAATAGTAAAGATACGCAAACGATGTAAACATACACAATTGGAATAGTAAAGATACGCAAACGATGTAAAGATACTCAGTTTGAAAGAAACACACTCCCACACTTGCAAAACTCTCAAATTCAATAGAAACTCACATCAGAAAGCCTTACAGAAAGACACTGAAACGAGAAATGAAAAGATACACAATTGGAATAGTAAAGATACGCAAACGATGTAAAGATACTCAGTTTGAAAGAAACACACTCCCACACTTGCAAAACTCTCAAATTCAATAGAAACTCGCATCAGAAAGCCTTACATAAAGATACTCAAACGAGAAATGAAAAGATACACAATTGGAATAGTAAAGATACGCAAACGATGTAAAGATACACAATTGGAATAGTAAAGATACGCAAACGATGTAAAGATACTCAGTTTGAAAGAAACACACTCCCACACTTGCAAAACTCTCAAATTCAATAGAAACTCGCATCAGAAGCCTTACAGAAAGATACTCAAACGAGAAATGAAAAGATACACAATTGGAATAGTAAAGATACGCAAACGATGTAAATATACACAATTGGAATAGTAAAGATACGCAAACGATGTAAAGATACTCAGTTTGAAAGAAACACACTCCCACACTTGCAAAACTCTCAAATTCAATAGAAACTCACATCAGAAAGCCTTACAGAAAGACACTGAAACGAGAAATGAAAAGATACACAATTGGAATAGTAAAGATACGCAAACGATGTAAAGATACTCAGTTTGAAAGAAACACACTCCCACACTTGCAAAACTCTCAAATTCAATAGAAACTCGCATCAGAAAGCCTTATAGAAAGATACTCAAACGAGAAATGAAAAGATAAAAAATTGGAATAGTAAAGATACGCAAACGATGTAAAGATACACAATTGGAATAGTAAAGATACGCAAACGATGTAAAGATACTCAGTTTGAAAGAAACACACTCCCACACTTGCAAAACTCTCAAATTCAATAGAAACTCGGATCAGAAAGCCTTACAGAAAGATACTCAAACGAGAAATGAAAAGATATAAAATTGGAATAGTAAAGATACGCAAACGATGTAAAGATACTCAGTTTGAAAGAAACACACTCCCACACTTGCAAAACTCTCAAATTCAATAGAAACTCGCATCAGAAGCCTTACAAAAAGATACTCAAACGAGAAATGAAAAGATACACAATTGGAATAGTAAAGATACGCAAACGATGTAAAGATACTCAGTTTGAAAGAAACACACTCCCACACTTGCAAAACTCTCAAATTCAATAGAAACTCGCATCAGAAAGCCTTACATAAAGATACTCAAACGAGAAATGAAAAGATACACAATTGGAATAGTAAAGATACGCAAACGATGTAAATATACACAATTGGAATAGTAAAGATACGCAAACGATGTAAAGATACTCAGTTTGAAAGAAACACACTCCCACACTTGCAAAACTCTCAAATTCAATAGAAACTCACATCAGAAAGCCTTACAGAAAGACACTGAAACGAGAAATGAAAAGATACACAATTGGAATAGTAAAGATACGCAAACGATGTAAAGATACTCAGTTTGAAAGAAACACACTCCCACACTTGCAAAACTCTCAAATTCAATAGAAACTCGGATCAGAAAGCCTTACAGAAAGATACTCAAACGAGAAATGAAAAGATATAAAATTGGAATAGTAAAGATACGCAAACGATGTAAAGATACTCAGTTTGAAAGAAACACACTCCCACACTTGCAAAACTCTCAAATTCAATAGAAACTCGCATCAGAAGCCTTACAGAAAGATACTCAAACGAGAAATGAAAAGATAAACAATTGGAATAGTAAAGATACGCAAACGATGTAAACATACACAATTGGAATAGTAAAGATACGCAAACGATGTAAAGATACTCAGTTTGAAAGAAACACACTCCCACACTTGCAAAACTCTCAAATTCAATAGAAACTCACATCAGAAAGCCTTACAGAAAGACACTGAAACGAGAAATGAAAAGATACACAATTGGAATAGTAAAGATACACAATTGGAATAGTAAAGATACGCAAACGATGTAAAGATACTCAGTTTGAAAGAAACACACTCCCACACTTGCAAAACTCTCAAATTCAATAGAAACTCGCATCAGAAAGCCTTACATAAAGATACTCAAACGAGAAATGAAAAGATACACAATTGGAATAGTAAAGATACGCAAACGATGTAAAGATACACAATTGGAATAGTAAAGAT
This sequence comes from Argentina anserina, assembly GCF_933775445.1. Classification (NCBI taxonomy): domain Eukaryota; kingdom Viridiplantae; phylum Streptophyta; class Magnoliopsida; order Rosales; family Rosaceae; genus Argentina; species Argentina anserina. The sequence goes on along the minus strand of NW_026089509.1, from coordinate 178,185 downwards.
ACGCAAACGATGTAAAGATACTCAGTTTGAAAGAAACACACTCCCACACTTGCAAAACTCTCAAATTCAATAGAAACTCGCATCAGAAAGCCTTACAGAAAGATACTCAAACGAGAAATGAAAACATATAAAATTGGAATAGTAAAGATACGCAAACGATGTAAAGATACTCAGTTTGAAAGAAACACACTCCCACACTTGCAAAACTCTCAAATTCAATAGAAACTCGCATCAGAAAGCCTTATAGAAAGATACTCAAACGAGAAATGAAAAGATACACAATTGGAATAGTAAAGATACGCAAACGATATAAAGATACACAATTGGAATAGTAAAGATACGCAAACGATGTAAAGATACTCAGTTTGAAAGAAACACACTCCCACACTTGCAAAACTCTCAAATACAATAGAAACTCGCATAAGAAGCCTTACGGAAAGATACTCAAACGAGAAATGAAAAGATACACAATTGGAATAGTAAAGATACGCAAACGATGTAAAGATACACAATTGGAATAGTAAAGATACGCAAACGATGTAAAGATACTCAGTTTGAAAGAAACACACTCCCACACTTGCAAAACTCTCAAATTCAATAGAAACTCGCATCAGAAAGCCTTACAGAAAGATACTCAAACGAGAAATGAAAAGATACAAAATTGGAATAGTAAAGATACGCAAACGATGTAAAGATACTCAGTTTGAAAGAAACACACTCCCACACTTGCAAAACTCTCACATTCAATAGAAACTCGCATCAGAAAGCCTTATAGAAAGATACTCAAACGAGAAATGAAAAGATACACAATTGGAATAGTAAAGATACGCAAACGATGTAAAGATACACAATTGGAATAGTAAAGATACGCAAACGATGTAAAGATACTCAGTTTGAAAGAAACACACTCCCACACTTGCAAAACTCTCAAATTCAATAGAAACTCGCATCAGAAAGCCTTACAGAAAGATACTCAAACGAGAAATGAAAAGATAAAAAATTGGAATAGTAAAGATACGCAAACGATGTAAAGATACACAACTGGAATAGTAAAGATACGGAAACGATGTAAAGATACACAATTGGAATAGTAAAGATACGCAAACGATGTAAAGATACTCAGTTTGAAAGAAACACACTCCCACACTTGCAAAACTCTCAAATTCAATAGAAACTCGCATCAGAAAGCCTTACAGAAAGACACTGAAACGAGAAATGAAAAGATACACAATTGGAATGGTAAAGATACGCAAACGATGTAAAGATACACAATTGGAATAGTAAAGATACGCAAACGATGTAAAGATACTCAGTTTGAAAGAAACACACTCCCACACTTGCAAAACTCTCAAATTCAATAGAAACTCGCATCAGAAAGCCTTACAGAAAGACACTCACACGTGAAATGAAAAGATACACAATTGGAATAGTAAAGATACGCAAACGATGTAAAGATACACAATTGGAATAGTAAAGATACGCAAACGATGTAAACATACACAATTGGAATAGTAAAGATACGCAAACGATGTAAAGATACTCAGTTTGAAAGAAACACACTCCCACACTTGCAAAACTCTCAAATTCAATAGAAACTCACATCAGAAAGCCTTACAGAAAGACACTGAAACGAGAAATGAAAAGATACACAATTGGAATAGTAAAGATACACAATTGGAATAGTAAAGATACGCAAACGATGTAAAGATACTCAGTTTGAAAGAAACACACTCCCACACTTGCAAAACTCTCAAATTCAATAGAAACTCGCATCAGAAAGCCTTACAGAAAGATACTCAAACGAGAAATGAAAAGATAAAAAATTGGAATAGTAAAGATACGCAAACGATGTAAAGATACACAATTGGAATAGTAAAGATACGAAAACGATGTAAAGATACACAATTGGAATAGTAAAGATACGCAAACGATGTAAAGATACTCAGTTTGAAAGAAACACACTCCCACACTTGCAAAACTCTCAAATTCAATAGAAACTCGCATCAGAAAGCCTTACAGAAAGACACTGAAACGAGAAATGAAAAGATACACAATTGGAATAGTAAAGATACGCAAACGATGTAAAGATACACAATTGGAATAGTAAAGATACGCAAACGATGTAAAGATACTCAGTTTGAAAGAAACACACTCCCACACTTGCAAAACTCACAAATTCAATAGAAACTCGCATCATAAAGCCTTACAGAAAGACACTCACACGAGAAATGAAAAGATACACAATTGGAATAGTAAAGATACGCAAACGATGTAAAGATACACAATTGGAATAGTAAAGATACGCAAACGATGTAAACATACACAATTGGAATAGTAAACATACGCAAACGATGTAAAGATACTCAGTTTGAAAGAAACACACTCCCACACTTGCAAAACTCTCAAATTCAATAGAAACTCACATCAGAAAGCCTTACAGAAAGACACTGAAACGAGAAATGAAAAGATACACAATTGGAATAGTAAAGATACACAATTGGAATAGTAAAGATACGCAAACGATGTAAAGATACTCAGTTTGAAAGAAACACACTCCCACACTTGCAAAACTCTCAAATTCAATAGAAACTCGCATCAGAAAGCCTTACAGAAAGATACTCAAACGAGAGATGAAAAGATACAAAATTGGAATAGTAAAGATACGCAAACGATGTAAAGATACTCAGTTTGAAACAAACACACTCCCACACTTGCAAAACTCTCAAATTCAATAGAAACTCGCATCAGAAAGCCTTATAGAAAGATACTCAAACGAGAAATGAAAAGATACACAATTGGAATAGTAAAGATACGCAAACGATGTAAAGATACACAATTGGAATAGTAAAGATACGCAAACGATGTAAAGATACTCAGTTTGAAAGAAACACACTCCCACACTTGCAAAACTCTCAAATTCAATAGAAACTCGCATCAGAAAGCCTTACAGAAAGATACTCAAACGAGAAATGAAAAGATAAAAAATTGGAATAGTAAAGATACGCAAACGATGTAAAGATACACAATTGGAATAGTAAAGATACGAAAACGATGTAAAGATACACAATTGGAATAGTAAAGATACGCAAACGATGTAAAGATACTCAGTTTGAAAGAAACACACTCCCACACTTGCAAAACTCTCAAATTCAATAGAAACTCGCATCAGAAAGCCTTACAGAAAGACACTGAAACGAGAAATGAAAAGATACACAATTGGAATAGTAAAGATACGCAAACGATGTAAAGATACACAATTGGAATAGTAAAGATACGCAAACGATGTAAAGATACTCAGTTTGAAAGAAACACACTCCCACACTTGCAAAACTCTCAAATTCAATAGAAACTCGCATCAGAAAGCCTTACAGAAAGATACTCAAACGAGAAATGAAAAGATACAAAATTGGAATAGTAAAGATACGCAAACGATGTAAAGATACTCAGTTTGAAAGAAACACACTCCCACACTTGCAAAACTCTCAAATTCAATAGAAACTCGCATCAGAAAGCCTTATAGAAAGATACTCAAACGAGAAATAAAAAGATACACAATTGGAATAGTAAAGATACGCAAACGATGTAAAGATACACAATTGGAATAGTAAAGATACGCAAACGATGTAAAGATACTCAGTTTGAAAGAAACACACTCCCACACTTGCAAAACTCTCAAATTCAATAGAAACTCGCATCAGAAGCCTCACAGAAAGATACTCAAACGAGAAATGAAAAGATACACAATTGGAATAGTAAAGATACGCAAACGATGTAAACATACACAATTGGAATAGTAAAGATACGCAAACGATGTAAAGATACTCAGTTTGAAAGAAACACACTCCCACACTTGCAAAACTCTCAAATTCAATAGAAACTCGCATCAGAAAGCCTTACAGAAAGATACTCAAACGAGAAATGAAAAGATACAAAATTGGAATAGTAAAGATACGCAAACGATGTAAAGATACTCAGTTTGAAAGAAACACACTCCCACACTTGCAAAACTCTCAAATTCAATAGAAACTCGCATTATAAAGCCTTATAGAAAGATACTCAAACGAGAAATGAAAAGATACACAATTGGAATAGTAAAGATACGCAAACGATGTAAAGATACACAATTGGAATAGTAAAGATACGCAAACGATGTAAAGATACTCAGTTTGAAAGAAACACACTCCCACACTTGCAAAACTCTCAAATTCAATAGAAACTCGCATCAGAAAGGCTTATAGAAAGATACTCAAACGAGAAATGAAAAGATACACAATTGGAATAGTAAAGATACGCAAACGATGTAAAGATACACAATTGGAATAGTAAAGATACGCAAACGATGTAAAGATACTCAGTTTGAAAGAAACACACTCCCACACTTGCAAAACTCTCAAATTCAATAGAAACTCGCATCAGAAAGCCTTACAGAAAGATACTCAAACGAGAAATGAAAAGATAAAAAATTGGAATAGTAAAGATATGCAAACGATGTAAAGATACACAATTGGAATAGTAAAGATACGAAAACGATGTAAAGATACACAATTGGAATAGTAAAGATACGCAAACGATGTAAAGATACTCAGTTTGAAAGAAACACACTCCCACACTTGCAAAACTCTCAAATTCAATAAAAACTCGCATCAGAAAGCCTTACAGAAAGACACTGAAACGAGAAATGAAAAGATACACAATTGGAATAGTAAAGATACGCAAACGATGTAAAGATACACAATTGGAATAGTAAAGATACGCAAACGATGTAAAGATACTCAGTTTGAAAGAAACACACTCCCACACTTGCAAAACTCTCAAATTCAATAGAAACTCGCATCAGAAAGCCTTACAGAAAGACACTCACACGAGAAATGAAAAGATACACAATTGGAATAGTAAAGATACGCAAACGATGTAAAGATACTCAGTTTGAAAGAAACACACTCCCACACTTGCAAAACTCTCAAATTCAATAGAAACTCACATCAGAAAGCCTTACAGAAAGACACTGAAACGAGAAATGAAAAGATACACAATTGGAATAGTAAAGATACACAATTGGAATAGTAAAGATACGCAAACGATGTAAAGATACTCAGTTTGAAAGAAACACACTCCCACACTTGCAAAACTCTCAAATTCAATAGAAACTCGCATCAGAAAGCCTTACAGAAAGATACTCAAACGAGAAATGAAAAGATAAAAAATTGGAATAGTAAAGATACGCAAACGATGTAAAGATACACAATTGGAATAGTAAAGATACGAAAACGATGTAAAGATACACAATTGGAATAGTAAAGATACGCAAACGATGTAAAGATACTCAGTTTGAAAGAAACACACTCCCACACTTGCAAAACTCTCAAATTCAATAGAAACTCGCATCAGAAAGCCTTACAGAAAGACACTGAAACGAGAAATGAAAAGATACACAATTGGAATAGTAAAGATACGCAAACGATGTAAAGATACACAATTGGAATAGTAAAGATACGCAAACGATGTAAAGATACTCAGTTTGAAAGAAACACACTCCCACACTTGCAAAACTCACAAATTCAATAGAAACTCGCATCATAAAGCCTTACAGAAAGACACTCACACGAGAAATGAAAAGATACACAATTGGAATAGTAAAGATACGCAAACGATGTAAAGATACACAATTGGAATAGTAAAGATACGCAAACGATGTAAACATACACAATTGGAATAGTAAACATACGCAAACGATGTAAAGATACTCAGTTTGAAAGAAACACACTCCCACACTTGCAAAACTCTCAAATTCAATAGAAACTCACATCAGAAAGCCTTACAGAAAGACACTGAAACGAGAAATGAAAAGATACACAATTGGAATAGTAAAGATACACAATTGGAATAGTAAAGATACGCAAACGATGTAAAGATACTCAGTTTGAAAGAAACACACTCCCACACTTGCAAAACTCTCAAATTCAATAGAAACTCGCATCAGAAAGCCTTACAGAAAGATACTCAAACGAGAGATGAAAAGATACAAAATTGGAATAGTAAAGATACGCAAACGATGTAAAGATACTCAGTTTGAAACAAACACACTCCCACACTTGCAAAACTCTCAAATTCAATAGAAACTCGCATCAGAAAGCCTTATAGAAAGATACTCAAACGAGAAATGAAAAGATACACAATTGGAATAGTAAAGATACGCAAACGATGTAAAGATACACAATTGGAATAGTAAAGATACGCAAACGATGTAAAGATACTCAGTTTGAAAGAAACACACTCCCACACTTGCAAAACTCTCAAATTCAATAGAAACTCGCATCAGAAAGCCTTACAGAAAGATACTCAAACGAGAAATGAAAAGATAAAAAATTGGAATAGTAAAGATACGCAAACGATGTAAAGATACACAATTGGAATAGTAAAGATACGAAAACGATGTAAAGATACACAATTGGAATAGTAAAGATACGCAAACGATGTAAAGATACTCAGTTTGAAAGAAACACACTCCCACACTTGCAAAACTCTCAAATTCAATAGAAACTCGCATCAGAAAGCCTTACAGAAAGACACTGAAACGAGAAATGAAAAGATACACAATTGGAATAGTAAAGATACGCAAACGATGTAAAGATACACAATTGGAATAGTAAAGATACGCAAACGATGTAAAGATACTCAGTTTGAAAGAAACACACTCCCACACTTGCAAAACTCTCAAATTCAATAGAAACTCGCATCAGAAAGCCTTACAGAAAGATACTCAAACGAGAAATGAAAAGATACAAAATTGGAATAGTAAAGATACGCAAACGATGTAAAGATACTCAGTTTGAAAGAAACACACTCCCACACTTGCAAAACTCTCAAATTCAATAGAAACTCGCATCAGAAAGCCTTATAGAAAGATACTCAAACGAGAAATAAAAAGATACACAATTGGAATAGTAAAGATACGCAAACGATGTAAAGATACACAATTGGAATAGTAAAGATACGCAAACGATGTAAAGATACTCAGTTTGAAAGAAACACACTCCCACACTTGCAAAACTCTCAAATTCAATAGAAACTCGCATCAGAAGCCTCACAGAAAGATACTCAAACGAGAAATGAAAAGATACACAATTGGAATAGTAAAGATACGCAAACGATGTAAACATACACAATTGGAATAGTAAAGATACGCAAACGATGTAAAGATACTCAGTTTGAAAGAAACACACTCCCACACTTGCAAAACTCTCAAATTCAATAGAAACTCGCATCAGAAAGCCTTACAGAAAGATACTCAAACGAGAAATGAAAAGATACAAAATTGGAATAGTAAAGATACGCAAACGATGTAAAGATACTCAGTTTGAAAGAAACACACTCCCACACTTGCAAAACTCTCAAATTCAATAGAAACTCGCATTATAAAGCCTTATAGAAAGATACTCAAACGAGAAATGAAAAGATACACAATTGGAATAGTAAAGATACGCAAACGATGTAAAGATACACAATTGGAATAGTAAAGATACGCAAACGATGTAAAGATACTCAGTTTGAAAGAAACACACTCCCACACTTGCAAAACTCTCAAATTCAATAGAAACTCGCATCAGAAAGGCTTATAGAAAGATACTCAAACGAGAAATGAAAAGATACACAATTGGAATAGTAAAGATACGCAAACGATGTAAAGATACACAATTGGAATAGTAAAGATACGCAAACGATGTAAAGATACTCAGTTTGAAAGAAACACACTCCCACACTTGCAAAACTCTCAAATTCAATAGAAACTCGCATCAGAAAGCCTTACAGAAAGATACTCAAACGAGAAATGAAAAGATAAAAAATTGGAATAGTAAAGATATGCAAACGATGTAAAGATACACAATTGGAATAGTAAAGATACGAAAACGATGTAAAGATACACAATTGGAATAGTAAAGATACGCAAACGATGTAAAGATACTCAGTTTGAAAGAAACACACTCCCACACTTGCAAAACTCTCAAATTCAATAGAAACTCGCATCAGAAAGCCTTACAGAAAGACACTGAAACGAGAAATGAAAAGATACACAATTGGAATAGTAAAGATACGCAAACGATGTAAAGATACACAATTGGAATAGTAAAGATACGCAAACGATGTAAAGATACTCAGTTTGAAAGAAACACACTCCCACACTTGCAAAACTCTCAAATTCAATAGAAACTCGCATCAGAAAGCCTTACAGAAAGACACTCACACGAGAAATGAAAAGATACACAATTGGAATAGTAAAGATACGCAAACGATGTAAAGATACTCAGTTTGAAAGAAACACACTCCCACACTTGCAAAACTCTCAAATTCAATAGAAACTCACATCAGAAAGCCTTACAGAAAGACACTGAAACGAGAAATGAAAAGATACACAATTGGAATAGTAAAGATACACAATTGGAATAGTAAAGATACGCAAACGATGTAAAGATACTCAGTTTGAAAGAAACACACTCCCACACTTGCAAAACTCTCAAATTCAATAGAAACTCGCATCAGAAAGCCTTACAGAAAGATACTCAAACGAGAAATGAAAAGATACAAAATTGGAATAGTAAAGATACGCAAACGATGTAAAGATACACAATTGGAATAGTAAAGATACGAAAACGATGTAAAGATACACAATTGGAATAGTAAAGATACGCAAACGATGTAAAGATACTCAGTTTGAAAGAAACACACTCCCACACTTGCAAAACTCTCAAATTCAATAGAAACTCGCATCAGAAAGCCTTACAGAAAGATACTCAATCGAGAAATGAAAAGATAAAAAATTGGAATAGTAAAGATACGCAAACGATGTAAAGATACACAATTGGAATAGTAAAGATACGGAAACGATGTAAAGATACACAATTGGAATAGTAAAGATACGCAAACGATGTAAAGATACTCAGTTTGAAAGAAACACACTCCCACACTTGCAAAACTCTCAAATTCAATAGAAACTCGCATCAGAAAGCCTTACAGAAAGACACTGAAACGAGAAATGAAAAGATACACAATTGGAATAGTAAAGATACGCAAACGATGTAAAGATACACAATTGGAATAGTAAAGATACGCAAACGATGTAAAGATACTCAGTTTGAAAGAAACACACTCCCACACTTGCAAAACTCTCAAATTCAATAGAAACTCGCATCAGAAAGCCTTACAGAAAGACACTCACACGAGAAATGAAAAGATACACAATTGGAATAGTAAAGATACGCAAACGATGTAAAGATACACAATTGGAATAGTAAAGATACGCAAACGATGTAAAGATACTCAGTTTGAAAGAAACACACTCCCACACTTGCAAAACTCTCAAATTCAATAGAAACTCACATCAGAAAGCCTTACAGAAAGACACTGAAACGAGAAATGAAAAGATACACAATTGGAATAGTAAAGATACACAATTGGAATAGTAAAGATACGCAAACGATGTAAAGATACTCAGTTTGAAAGAAACACACTCCCACACTTGCAAAACTCTCAAATTCAATAGAAACTCGCATCAGAAAGCCTTACAGAAAGATACTCAAACGAGAAATGAAAAGATACAAAATTGGAATAGTAAAGATACGCAAACGATGTAAAGATACTCAGTTTGAAAGAAACACACTCCCACACTTGCAAAACTCTCAAATTCAATAGAAACTCGCATCAGAAAGCCTTATAGAAAGATACTCAAACGAGAAATGAAAAGATACACAATTGGAATAGTAAAGATACGCAAACGATGTAAAGATACACAATTGGAATAGTAAAGATACGCAAACGATGTAAAGATACTCAGTTTGAAAGAAACACACTCCCACACTTGCAAAACTCTCAAATTCAATAGAAACTCGTATCAGAAAGCCTTATAGAAAGATACTCAAACGAGAAATGAAAAGATAAAAAATTGGAATAGTAAAGATACGCAAACGATGTAAAGATACACAATTGGAATAGTAAAGATACGAAAACGATGTAAAGATACACAATTGGAATAGTAAAGATACGCAAACGATGTAAAGATACTCAGTTTGAAAGAAACACACTCCCACACTTGCAAAACTCTCAAATTCAATAGAAACTCGCATCAGAAAGCCTTACAGAAAGACACTCACACGAGAAATGAAAAGATACACAATTGGAATAGTAAAGATACGCAAACGATGTAAAGATACACAATTGGAATAGTAAAGATACGCAAACGATGTAAACATACACAATTGGAATAGTAAAGATACGCAAACGATGTAAAGATACTCAGTTTGAAAGAAACACACTCCCACACTTGCAAAACTCTCAAATTCAATAGAAACTCACATCAGAAAGCCTTACAGAAAGACACTGAAACGAGAAATGAAAAGATACACAATTGGAATAGTAAAGATACGCAAACGATGTAAAGATACTCAGTTTGAAAGAAACACACTCCCACACTTGCAAAACTCTCAAATTCAATAGAAACTCGCATCAGAAAGCCTTACAGAAAGATACTCAAACGAGAAATGAAAAGATACAAAATTGGAATAGTAAAGATACGCAAACGATGTAAAGATACACAATTGGAATAGTAAAGATACGAAAACGATGTAAAGATACACAATTGGAATAGTAAAGATACGCAAACGATGTAAAGATACTCAGTTTGAAAGAAACACACTCCCACACTTGCAAAACTCTCAAATTCAATAGAAACTCGCATCAGAAAGCCTTACAGAAAGACACTCAAACGAGAAATGAAAAGATACACAATTGGAATAGTAAAGATACGCAAACGATGTAAAGATACACAATTGGAATAGTAAAGATACGCAAACGATGTAAAGATACTCAGTTTGAAAGAAACACACTCCCACACTTGCAAAACTCTCAAATTCAATAGAAACTCGCATCAGAAGCCTTACAGAAAGATACTCAAACGAGAAATGAAAAGATACACAATTGGAATAGTAAAGATACGCAAACGATGTAAAGATACTCAGTTTGAAAGAAACACACTCCCACACTTGCAAAACTCTCAAATTCAATAGAAACTCGCATCAGAAAGCCTTACAGAAACATACTCAAACGAGAAATGAAAAGATACACAATTGGAATAGTAAAGATACGCAAACGAAGTAAAGATACACAATTGGAATAGTAAAGATACGCAAACGATGTAAAGATACTCAGTGTTAGAGAAACACACTCCCACACTTGCAAAACTCTCAAATTCAATAGAAACTCGCATCAGAAAGCCTTACAGAAAGATACTCAAACGAGAGATGAAAAGATACAAAATTGGAATAGTAAAGATACGCAAACGATGTAAAGATACTCAGTTTGAAAGAAACACACTCCCACACTTGCAAAACTCTCAAATTCAATAGAAACTCGCATCAGAAAGCCTTACAGAAACATACTCAAACGAGAAATGAAAAGATACACAATTGGAATAGTAAAGATACGCAAACGATGTAAAGATACACAGTTGGAATAGTAAAGATACGCAAACGATGTAAAGATACTTAGTTTGAGAGAAACACACTCCCACACTTGCAAAACTCTCAAATTCAATAGAAACTCGCATCAGAAAGCCTTACAGAAAGATACTCAAACGAGAAATGAAAAGATACAAAATTGGAATAGTAAAGATACGCAAACGATGTAAAGATACACAATTGGAATAGTAAAGATACGCAAACGATGTAAAGATACTCAGTTTGAAAGAAACACACTCCCACACTTGCAAAACTCTCAAATTCAATAGAAACTCGGATCAGAAAGCCTTACAGAAAGATACTCAAACGAGAAATGAAAATATATAAAATTGGAATAGTAAAGATACGCAAACGATGTAAAGATACTCAGTTTGAAAGAAACACACTCCCACACTTGCAAAACTCTCAAATTCAATAGAAACTCGCATCAGAAGCCTTACAGAAAGATACTCAAACGAGAAATGAAAAGATACAAAATTGGAATAGTAAAGATACGCAAACGATGTAAAGATACTCAGTTTGAAAGAAACACACTCCCACACTTGCAAAACTCTCCAATTCAATAGAAACTCGCATTATAAAGCCTTATAGAAAGATACTCAAACGAGAAATGAAAAGATACACAATTGGAATAGTAAAGATACGCAAACGATGTAAAGATACACAATTGGAATAGTAAAGATACGCAAACGATGTAAAGATACTCAGTTTGAAAGAAACACACTCCCACACTTGCAAAACTCTCAAATACAATAGAAACTCGCATCAGAAGCCTTACAGAAAGATACTCAAACGAGTAATGAAAAGATACACAATTGGAATAGTAAAGATACGCAAACGATGTAAAGATACACAATTGGAATAGTAAAGATACGCAAACGATGTAAAGATACTCAGTTTGAAAGAAACACACTCCCACACTTGCAAAACTCTCAAATTCAATAGAAACTCGCATCAGAAAGCCTTACAGAAACATACTCAAACGAGAAATGAAAAGATACATAATTGGAATAGTAAAGATACGCAAACGATGTAAAGATACTCAGTGTTAGAGAAACACACTCCCACACTTGCAAAACTCTCAAATTCAATAGAAACTCGCATCAGAAAGCCTTACAGAAAGATACTCAAACGAGAGATGAAAAGATACAAAATTGGAATAGTAAAGATACGCAAACGATGTAAAGATACTCAGTTTGAAAGAAACACACTCCCACACTTGCAAAACTCTCAAATTCAATAGAAACTCGCATCAGAAAGCCTTATAGAAAGATACTCAAACGAGACATGAAAAGATACACAATTGGAATAGTAAAGATACGCAAACGATGTAAAGATACACAATTGGAATAGTAAAGATACGCAAACGATGTAAAGATACTCAGTTTGAAAGAAACACACTCCCACACTTGCAAAACTCTCAAATTCAATAGAAACTCGCATCAGAAAGCCTTACAGAAAGATACTCAAACGAGAAATGAAAAGATAAAAAATTGGAATAGTAAAGATACGCAAACGATGTAAAGATACACAATTGGAATAGTAAAGATACGAAAACGATGTAAAGATACACAATTGGAATAGTAAAGATACGCAAACGATGTAAAGATACTCAGTTTGAAAGAAACACACTCCCACACTTGCAAAACTCTCAAATTGAATAGAAACTCGCATCAGAAAGCCTTACAGAAAGACACTGAAACGAGAAATGAAAAGATACACAATTGGAATAGTAAAGATACGCAAACGATGTAAAGATACACAATTGGAATAGTAAAGATACGCAAACGATGTAAAGATACTCAGTTTGAAAGAAACACACTCCCACACTTGCAAAACTCTCAAATTCAATAGAAACTCGCATCAGAAAGCCTTACAGAAAGATACTCAAACGAGAAATGAAAAGATACAAAATTGGAATAGTAAAGATACGCAAACGATGTAAAGATACTCAGTTTGAAAGAAACACACTCCCACACTTGCAAAACTCTCAAATTCAATAGAAACTCGCATCAGAAAGCCTTACAGAAAGATACTCAACCGTGAAATGAAAAGATACACAATTGGAATAGTAAAGATACGCAAACGATGTAAAGATACTCAGTTTGAAAGAAACACACTCCCACACTTGCAAAACTCTCAAATTCAATAGAAACTCGCATCAGAAAGCCTTACATAAAGATACTCAAACGAGAAATGAAAAGATACACAATTGGAATAGTAAAGATACGCAAACGATGTAAAGATACTCAGTTTGAAAGAAACACACTCCCACACTTGCAAAACTCTCAAATTCAATAGAAACTCGCATCAGAAAGCCTTACAGAAAGATACTCAAACGAGAAATGAAAAAATACAAAATTGGAATAGTAAAGATACGCAAACGATGTAAAGATACTCAGTTTGAAAGAAACACACTCCCACACTTGCAAAACTCTCAAATTCAATAGAAACTCGCATCAGAAAGCCTTACAGAAAGACACTGAAACGAGAAATGAAAAGATACACAATTGGAATAGTAAAGATACGCAAACGATGTAAAGATACACAATTGGAATAGTAAAGATACGCAAACGATGTAAAGATACTCAGTTTGAAAGAAACACACTCCCACACTTGCAAAACTCTCAAATACAATAGAAACTCGCATCAGAAGCCTTACAGAAAGATACTCAAACGAGAAATGAAAAGATACACAATTGGAATAGTAAAGATACGCAAACGATGTAAAGATACAAAATTGGAATAGTAAAGATACGCAAACGATGTAAAGATACTCAGTTTGAAAGAAACACACTCCCACACTTGCAAAACTCTCAAATTCAATAGAAACTCGCATCACAAAGCCTTACAGAAAGATACTCAAACGAGAAATGAAAAGATACAGAATTGGAATAGTAAAGATACGCAAACGATATAAAGATACACAATTGGAATAGTAAAGATACGCAAACGATGTAAAGATACTCAGTTTGAAAGAAACAGACTCCCACACTTGCAAAACTCTCAAATACAATAGAAACTCGCATCAGAAGCCTTACAGAAAGATACTCAAACGAGAAATGAAAAGATACACAATTGGAATAGTAAAGATACGCAAACGATGTAAAGATACACAATTGGAATAGTAAAGATACGCAAACGATGTAAAGATACACAATTGGAATAGTAAAGATACGCAAACGATGTAAAGATACTTAGTTTGAAAGAAACACACTCCGACACTTGCAAAACTCTCAAATTCAATAGAAACTCGCATCAGAAAGCCTTACAGAAAGACACTGAAACGAGAAATGAAAAGATACAAAATTGGAATAGTAAAGATACGCAAACGATGGAAAGATACACAATTGGAATAGTAAAGATACGCAAACGATGTAAAGATACACAATTGGAATAGTAAAGATACGCAAACGATGTAAAGATACTCAGTTTGAAAGAAACACACTCCCACAGTTGCAAAACTCTCAAATTCAATAGAAACTCGCATCAGAAAGCCTTACAGAAAGACACTGAAACGAGAAATGAAAAGATACAAAATTGGAATAGTAAAGATACGCAATTGGAATAGTAAAGATACGAAAACGATGTAAAGATACACAATTGGAATAGTAAAGATACGCAAACGATGTAAAGATACTCAGTTTGAAAGAAACACACTCCCACACTTGCAAAACTCTCAAATACAATAGAAACTCGCATCAGAAGCCTTACAGAAAGATACTCAAATGAGAAATGAAAAGATACACAATTGGAATAGTAAAGATACGCAAACGATGTAAAGATACTCAGTTTGAAAGAAACACACTCCCACACTTGCAAAACTCTCAAATACAATAGAAACTCGCATCAGAAAGCCTTACAGAAAGATACTCAAACGAGAAATGAAAAGATACACAATTGGAATAGTAAAGATACGCAAACGATGTAAAGATACTCAGTTTGAAAGAAACACACTCCCACACTTGCAAAACTCTCAAATACAATAGAAACTCGCATCAGAAGCCTTCCAGAAAGATACTCAAACGAGAAATGAAAAGATACACAATTGGAATAGTAAAGATACGCAAACGATGTAAAGATACACAATTGGAATAGTAAAGATACGCAAACGATGTAAAGATACACAATTGGAATAGTAAAGATACGCAAACGATGCAAAGATACTCAGTTTGAAAGAAACACACTCCCACACTTGCAAAACTCTCAAATTCAATAGAAACTCGCATCAGAAAGCCTTACAGAAAGACACTGAAACGAGAAATGAAAAGATACACAATTGGAATAGTAAAGATACGCAAACGATGTAAAGATACACAATTGGAATAGTAAAGATACGCAAACGATGTAAAGATACTCAGTTTGAAAGAAACACACTCCCACACTTGCAAAACTCTCAAATACAATAGAAACTCGCATCAGAAGCCTTACAGAAAGATACTCAAACGAGAAATGAAAAGATACACAATTGGAATAGTAAAGATACGCAAACGATGTAAAGATACAAAATTGGAATAGTAAAGATACGCAAACGATGTAAAGATACTAAGTTTGAAAGAAACACACTCCCACACTTGCAAAACTCTCAAATTCAATAGAAACTCGCATCACAAAGCCTTACAGAAAGATACTCAAACGAGAAATGAAAAGATACAGAATTGGAATAGTAAAGATACGCAAACGATATAAAGATACACAATTGGAATAGTAAAGATACGCAAACGATGTAAAGATACTCAGTTTGAAAGAAACACACTCCCACACTTGCAAAACTCTCAAATACAATAGAAACTCGCATCAGAAGCCTTACAGAAAGATACTCAAACGAGAAATGAAAAGATACACAATTGGAATAGTAAAGATACGCAAACGATGTAAAGATACACAATTGGAATAGTAAAGATACGCAAACGATGTAAAGATACAAAATTGGAATAGTAAAGATACGCAAACGATGTAAAGATACTCAGTTTGAAAGAAACACACTCCCACACTTGCAAAACTCTCAAATTCAATAGAAACTCGCATCAGAAAGCCTTACAGAAAGATACTCAAACGAGAAATGAAAAGATACACAATTGGAATAGTAAAGATACGCAAACGATATAAAGATACACAATTGGAATAGTAAAGATACGAAAACGATGTAAAGATACACAATTGGAATAGTAAAGATACGCAAACGATGTAAAGATACTCAGTTTGAAAGAAACACACTCCCACACTTGCAAAACTCTCAAATTCAATAGAAACTCGCATCAGAAAGCCTTACAGAAAGACACTCAAACGAGAAATGAAAAGATACACAATTGGAATAGTAAAGATACGCAAACGATGTAAAGATACACAATTGGAATAGTAAAGATACGCAAACGATGTAAAGATACTCAGTTTGAAAGAAACACACTCCCACACTTGCAAAACTCTCAAATACAATAGAAACTCGCATCAGAAGCCTTACAGAAAGATACTCAAACGAGAAATGAAAAGATACACAATTGGAATAGTAAAGATACGCAAACGATGTAAACATACACAATTGGAATAGTAAAGATACGCAAACGATGTAAAGATACTCAGTTTGAAAGAAACACACTCCCACACTTGCAAAACTCTCAAATTCAATAGAAACTCACATGAGAAAGCCTTACAGAAAGACACTGAAACGAGAAATGAAAAGATACACAATTGGAATAGTAAAGATACACAATTGGAATAGTAAAGATACGCAAACGATGTAAAGATACTCAGTTTGAAAGAAACACACTCACACACTTGCAAAACTCTCAAATTCAATAGAAACTCGCATCAGAAAGCCTTACATAAAGATACTCAAACGAGAAATGAAAAGATACACAATTGGAATAGTAAAGATACGCAAACGATGTAAAGATACTCAGTTTGAAAGAAACACACTCCCACACTTGCAAAACTCTCAAATTCAATAGAAACTCGCATCAGAAAGCCTTACAGAAAGATACTCAAACGAGAGATGAAAAGATACAAAATTGGAATAGTACAGATACGCAAACGATGTAAAGATACTCAGTTTGAAAGAAACACACTCCCACACTTGCAAAACTCTCAAATTCAATAGAAACTCGCATCAGAAAGCCTTATAGAAAGATACTCAAACGAGAAATGAAAAGATACACAATTGGAATAGTAAAGATACGCAAACGATGTAAAGATACACAATTGGAATAGTAAAGATACGCAAACGATGTAAAGATACTCAGTTTGAAAGAAACACACTCCCACACTTGCAAAACTCTCAAATTCAATAGAAACTCGCATCAGAAAGCCTTACAGAAAGATACTCAAACGAGAAATGAAAAGATACAAAATTGGAATAGTAAAGATACGCAAACGATGTAAAGATACTCAGTTTGAAAGAAACACACTCCCACACTTGCAAAACTCTCAAATTCAATAGAAACTCGCATCAGAAAGCCTTATAGAAAGATACTCAAACGAGAAATGAAAAGATACACAATTGGAATAGTAAAGATACGCAAACGATGTAAAGATACACAATTGGAATAGTAAAGATACGCAAACGATGTAAAGATACTCAGTGTAAAAGAATAGTAAAGATACGCAAACGATGTAAAGATACTCAGTTTGAAAGAAACACACTCCCACACTTGCAAAACTCTCAAATTCAATAGAAACTCGCATCTGAATGCCATACAGAAAGACACTGAAACGAGAAATGAAAAGATACACAATTGGAATAGTAAAGATACGCAAACGATGTAAAGATACACAATTGGAATAGTAAAGATACGCAAATGATGGAAAGATACTCAGTTTGAAAGAAACACACTCCTACACTTGCAAAACTCTCAAATACAATAGAAACTCGCATCAGAAGCCTTATAGAAAGATACTGAAACGAGAAAAGAAAAGATACACAATTGGAATAGTAAAGATACGCAAACGATGTAAAGATACACAATTGGAATAGTAAAGATACGCAAACGATGTAAAGATACTCAGTTTGAAAGAAACACACTCCCACACTTGCAAAACTCTCAAATACAATAGAAACTCGCATCAGAAGCCTTACAGAAAGATACTCAAACGAGAAATGAAAAGATACACAATTGGAATAGTAAAGATACGCAAAGGAATAGTAAAGATACACAATTGGAATAGTAAAGATACGCAAACGATGTAAAGATACAAAATTGGGATAGTAAAGATACGCTAACGATGTAAAGATACTCACTTTGAAAGAAACACACTCCCACACTTGCAAAACTCTCAAATTCAATAGAAACTCGCATCAGAAAGCCTTACAGAAAGATACTCAAACGAGAAATGAAAAGATACAAAATTGGAATAGTAAAGATACGTAAACGATGTAAAGATACTCAGTTTGAAAGAAACACACTCCCACACTTGCAAAACTCTCAAATTCAATAGAAACTCGCATCAGAAGCCTTACAGAAAGATACTGAAACGAGAAATGAAAAGATACACAATTGGAATAGTAAAGATACGCAAACGATGTAAAGATACACAATTAGAATATTAAAGATACGCCAACGATGTAAAGATACTCAGTTTGAAAGAAACACACTCCCACACTTGCAAAACTCTCAAATTCAATAGAAACTCGCATTAGAAAGCCTTACAGAAAGACACTGAAACGAGAAATGAAAAGATACACAATTGGAATAGTAAAGATACGCAAACGATGTAAAGATACACAATTGGAATAGTAAAGATACGAAAACGATGTAAAGATACACAATTGGAATAGTAAAGATACGCAAACGATGTAAAGATACTCAGTTTGAAAGAAACACACTCCCACACTTGCAAAACTCTCAAATTCAATAGAAACTCACATCAGAAAGCCTTACAGAAAGACACTCAAACGAGAAATGAAAAGATACACAATTGGAATAGTAAAGATACGCAAACGATGTAAAGATACACAATTGGAATAGTAAAGATA
Organism: Argentina anserina; assembly: GCF_933775445.1. Lineage (NCBI taxonomy): Eukaryota > Viridiplantae > Streptophyta > Magnoliopsida > Rosales > Rosaceae > Argentina > Argentina anserina. The sequence continues at coordinate 158,709 of NW_026089509.1, read as the reverse complement.
CGCAAACGATGTAAAGATACTCAGTTTGAAAGAAACACACTCCCACACTTGCAAAACTCTCAAATTCAATAGAAACTCGCATAAGAAAGCCTTACAGAAAGACACTGAAACGAGAAATGTAAAGATACACAATTGGAATAGTAAAGATACGCAAACGATGTAAAGATACTCAGTTTGAAAGAAAGACACTCCCACACTTGCAAAACTCTCAAATTCAATAGAAACTCGCATCAGAAAGCCTTACAGAAAGATACTCAAACGAGAAATAAAAAGATACAAAATTGGAATAGTAAAGATACGCAAACGATGTAAAGATACTCAGTTTGAAAGAAACACACTCCCACACTTGCAAAACTCTCAAATTCAATAGAAACTCGCATCAGAAAGCCTTACAGAAAGATACTCAAACGAGAAATGAAAAGATACACAATTGGAATAGTAAAGATACGCAAACGATGTAAAGATACACAATTGGAATAGTAAAGATACGCAAACGATGTAAAGATACTCAGTTTGAAAGAAACACACTCCCACACTTGCAAAACTCTCAAATTCAATAGAAACTCGCATCAGAAAGCCTTACAGAAAGACACTGAAACGAGAAATGAAAAGATACACAATTGGAATAGTAAAGATACGCAAACGATGTAAAGATACACAATTGGAATAGTAAAGATACGCAAACGATGTAAAGATACTCAGTTTGAAAGAAACACACTCCCACACTTGCAAAACTCTCAAATTCAATAGAAACTCGCATCAGAAAGCCTTACAGAAAGATACTCAAACGAGAAATGAAAAGATACACAATTGGAATAGTAAAGATACGCAAACGATGTAAAGATACACAATTGGAATAGTAAAGATACGCAAACGATGTAAAGATACACAATTGGAATAGTAAAGATACGCAAACGATGTAAAGATACTCAGTTTGAAAGAAACACACTCCGACACTTGCAAAACTCTCAAATTCAATAGAAACTCGCATCAGAAAGCCTTACAGAAAGACTCTCAAACGAGAAATGAAAAGATACACAATTGGAATAGTAAAGATACGCAAACGATGTAAAGATACAAAATTGGAATAGTAAAGATACGCAAACGATGGAAAGATACACAATTAGAATAGTAAAGATACGCAAACGATGTAAAGATACTCAGTTTGAAAGAAACACACTCCCACACTTGCAAAACTCTCAAATACAATAGAAACTCGCATCAGAAGCCTTACAGAAAGATACTCAAACGAGAAATGAAAAGATACACAATTGGAATAGTAAAGATACGCAAACGATGTAAAGATACACAATTGGAATAGTAAAGATACGCAAACGATGTAAAGATACTCAGTTTCAAAGAAACACACTCCCACACTTGCAAAACTCTCAAATTCAATAGAAACTCGCATCAGAAAGCCTTACAGAAAGACACTGAAACGAGAAATGAAAAGATACAAAATTGGAATAGTAAAGATACGCAAACGATGTAAAGATACACAATTGGAATAGTAAAGATACGAAAACGATGTAAAGATACACAATTAGAATAGTAAAGATACGCAAACGATGTAAAGATACTCAGTTTGAAAGAAACACACTCCCACACTTGCAAAACTCTCAAATACAATAGAAACTCGCATCAGAAGCCTTATAGAAAGATACTCAAACGAGAAATGAAAAGATACACAATTGGAATAGTAAAGATACGCAAACGATGTAAAGATACTCAGTTTGAAAGAAACACACTCCCACACTTGCAAAACTCTCAAATACAATAGAAACTCGCATCAGAAAGCCTTACAGAAAGATACTCAAACGAGAAATGAAAAGATACACAATTGGAATAGTAAAGATACGCAAACGATGTAAAGATACTCAGTTTGAAAGAAACACACTCCCACACTTGCAAAACTCTCAAATACAATAGAAACTCGCATCAGAAGCCTTCCAGAAAGATACTCAAACGAGAAATGAAAAGATACACAATTGGAATAGTAAAGATACGCAAACGATGTAAAGATACACAATTGGAATAGTAAAGATACGCAAACGATGTAAAGATACACAATTGGAATAGTAAAGATACGCAAACGATGTAAAGATACTCAGTTTGAAAGAAACACACTCCCACACTTGCAAAACTCTCAAATACAATAGAAACTCGCATCAGAAGCCTTACAGAAAGATACTCAAACGAGAAATGAAAAGATACACAATTGGAATAGTAAAGATACGCAAACGATGTAAAGATACACAATTGGAATAGTAAAGATACGCAAACGATGTAAAGATACACAATTGCAATAGTAAAGATACGCAAACGATGTAAAGATACTCAGTTTGAAAGAAACACACTCCCACACTTGCAAAACTCTCAAATTCAATAGAAACTCGCATCACAAAGCCTTACAGAAACATACTCAAACGAGAAATGAAAAGATACACAATTGGAATAGTAAAGATACGCAAACGATGTAAAGATACAAAATTGGAATAGTAAAGATACGCAAACGATGTAAAGATACTCAGTGTAAAAGAATAGTAAAGATACGCAAACGATGTAAAGATACTCAGTTTGAAAGAAACACACTCCCACACTTGCAAAACTCTCAAATTCAATAGAAACTTGCATCAGAATGCCTTACAGAAAGACACTGAAACGAGAAATGAAAAGATACACAATTGGAATAGTAAAGATACGCAAACGATGTAAAGATACACAATTGGAATAGTAAAGATACGCAAACGATGGAAAGATACTCAGTTTGAAAGAAACACACTCCCACACTTGCAAAACTCTCAAATTCAATAGAAACTTGCATCAGAATGCCTTACAGAAAGACACTGAAACGAGAAATGAAAAGATACACAATTGGAATAGTAAAGATACGCAAACGATGTAAAGATACACAATTGGAATAGTAAAGATACGCAAACGATGGAAAGATACTCAGTTTGAAAGAAACACACTCCCACACTTGCAAAACTCTCAAATACAATAGAAACTCGCATCAGAAGCCTTATAGAAAGATACTGAAACGAGAAAAGAAAAGATACACAATTGGAATAGTAAAGATACGCAAACGATGTAAAGATACACAATTGGAATAGTAAAGATACGCAAACGATACAAAGATACTCAGTTTGAAAGAAACACACTCCCACACTTGCAAAACTCTCAAATTCAATAGAAACTCGCATCAGAAAGCCGTACAGAAAGACACTGAAACGAGAAATGAAAAGATACACAATTGGAATAGTAAAGATACGCAAACGATGTAAAGATACACAATTGGAATAGTAAAGATACGCAAACGATGTAAAGATACTCAGTTTGAAAGAAACACACTCCCACACTTGCAAAACTCTCAAATACAATAGAAACTCGCATCAGAAGCCTTACAGAAAGATACTCAAACGAGAAATGAAAAGATACACAATTGGAATAGTAAAGATACGCAAACGATGTAAAGATACACAATTGGAATAGTAAAGATACGCAAACGATGTAAAAATACACAATTGCAATAGTAAAGATACGCAAACGATGTAAAGATACTCAGTTTGAAAGAAACACACTCCCACACTTGCAAAACTCTCAAATTCAATAGAAACTCGCATCAGAAAGCCTTACAGAAAGATACTCAAACGAGAAATGAAAAGATACAAAATTGGAATAGTAAAGATACGCAAACGATGTAAAGATACTCAGTTTGAAAGAAACACACTCCCACACTTGCAAAACTCTCAAATACAATAGAATCTCGCATCAGAAGCCTTACAGAAAGATACTCAAACGAGAAATGAAAAGATACACAATTGGAATAGTAAAGATACGCAAACGATGTAAAGATACACAATTGGAATAGTAAAGATACGCAAACGATGTAAAGATACACAATTGGAATAGTAAAGATACGCAAACGATACAAAGATACTCAGTTTGAAAGAAACAGACTCCCACACTTGCAAAACTCTCAAATTCAATAGAAACTCGCATCAGAAAGCCTTACAGAAAGACACTGAAACGAGAAATGAAAAGATACACAATTGGAATAGTAAAGATACGCAAACGATGTAAAGATACACAATTGGAATAGTAAAGATACGCAAACGATGTAAAGATACTCAGTTTGAAAGAAACACACTCCCACACTTGCAAAACTCTCAAATACAATAGAAACTCGCATCAGAAAGCCTTACAGAAAGACACTGAAACGAGAAATGAAAAGATACACAATTGGAATAGTAAAGATACACAATTGGAATAGTAAAGATACGCAAACGATGTAAAGATACTCAGTTTGAAAGAAACACACTCCCACACTTGCAAAACTCTCAAATACAATAGAAACTCGCATCAGAAGCCTTACAGAAAGATACTCAAACGAGAAATGAAAAGATACACAATTGGAATAGTAAAGATACGCAAACGATGTAAAGATACAAATTGGAATAGTAAAGATACGCAAACGATGTAAAGATACTCAGTTTGAAAGAAACACACTCCCACACTTGCAAAACTCTCAAATTCAATAGAAACTCGCATCAGAAAGCCTTACAGAAAGATACTCAAACGAGAAATGAAAAGATACATAATTGGAATAGTAAAGATACGCAAACGATATAAAGATACACAATTGGAATAGTAAAGATACGCAAACGATGTAAAGATACTCAGTTTGAAAGAAACACACTCCCACACTTGCAAAACTCTCAAATACAATAGAAACTCGCATCAGAAGCCTTACAGAAAGATACTCAAACGAGAAATGAAAAGATACACAATTGGAATAGTAAAGATACGCAAACGATGTAAAGATACACAATTGGAATAGTAAAGATACGCAAACGATGTAAAGATACAAAATTGGTATAGTAAAGATACGCAAACGATGTAAAGATACTCAGTTTGAAAGAAACACACTCCCACACTTGCAAAACTCTCAAATTCAATAGAAACTCGCATCAGAAAGCCTTACAGAAAGATACTCAAACGAGAAATGAAAAGATACACAATTGGAATAGTAAAGATACGCAAACGATGTAAAGATACACAGTTGGAATAGTAAAGATACGCAAACGATGTAAAGATACTCAGTTAGAAAGAAACACACTCCCACACTTGCAAAACTCTCAAATTCAATAGAAACTCGCATCAGAAAGCCTTACAGAAAGATACTCAAACGAGAAATGAAAAGATACACAATTGGAATAGTAAAGATACGCAAACGATGTAAAGATACACAGTTGGAATAGTAAAGATACGCAAACGATGTAAAGATACTCAGTTTGAAAGAAACACACTCCCACACTTGCAAAACTCTCAAATTCAATAGAAACTCGCATCAGAAAGCCTTACAGAAAGATACTCAAACGAGAAATGAAAAGATACAAAATTGGAATAGTAAAGATACGCAAACGATGTAAAGATACTCAGTTTGAAAGAAACACACTCCCACACTTGCAAAACTCTCAAATTCAATAGAAACTCGCATCACAAAGCCTTACAGAAACATACTCAAACGAGAAATGAAAAGATACACAATTGGAATAGTAAAGATACGCAAACGATGTAAAGATACACAGTTGGAATAGTAAAGATACGCAAACGATGTAAAGATACTCAGTTTGAAAGAAACACACTCCCACACTTGCAAAACTCTCAAATTCAATAGAAACTCGCATCAGAAAGCCTTACAGAAAGATACTCAAACGAGAAATGAAAAGATACATAATTGGAATAGTAAAGATACGCAAACGATATAAAGATACACAATTGGAATAGTAAAGATACGCAAACGATGTAAAGATACTCAGTTTGAAAGAAACACACTCCCACACTTGCAAAACTCTCAAATACAATAGAAACTCGCATCAGAAAGCCTTACAGAAAGACACTGAAACGAGAAATGAAAAGATACACAATTGGAATAGTAAAGATACGCAAACGATGTAAAGATACACAATTGGAATAGTAAAGATACGCAAACGATGTAAAGATACTCAGTTTGAAAGAAACACACTCCCACACTTGCAAAACTCTCAAATACAATAGAAACTCGCATCAGAAGCCTTACAGAAAGATACTCAAACGAGAAATGAAAAGATACACAATTGGAATAGTAAAGATACGCAAACGATGTAAAGATACAAATTGGAATAGTAAAGATACGCAAACGATGTAAAGATACTCAGTTTGAAAGAAACACACTCCCACACTTGCAAAACTCTCAAATACAATAGAAACTCGCATCAGAAAGCCTTACAGAAAGACACTGAAACGAGAAATGAAAAGATACACAATTAGAATAGTAAAGATACACAATTGGAATAGTAAAGATACGCAAACGATGTAAAGATACTCAGTTTGAAAGAAACACACTCCCACACTTGCAAAACTCTCAAATACAATAGAAACTCGCATCAGAAGCCTTACAGAAAGATACTCAAACGAGAAATGAAAAGATACACAATTGGAATAGTAAAGATACGCAAACGATGTAAAGATACAAATTGGAATAGTAAAGATACGCAAACGATGTAAAGATACTCAGTTTGAAAGAAACACACTCCCACACTTGCAAAACTCTCAAATTCAATAGAAACTCGCATCAGAAAGCCTTACAGAAAGATACTCAAACGAGAAATGAAAAGATACATAATTGGAATAGTAAAGATACGCAAACGATATAAAGATACACAATTGGAATAGTAAAGATACGCAAACGATGTAAAGATACTCAGTTTGAAAGAAACACACTCCCACACTTGCAAAACTCTCAAATACAATAGAAACTCGCATCAGAAGCCTTACAGAAAGATACTCAAACGAGAAATGAAAAGATACACAATTGGAATAGTAAAGATACGCAAACGATGTAAAGATACACAATTGGAATAGTAAAGATACGAAAACGATGTAAAGATACACAATTGGAATAGTAAAGATACGCAAACGATATAAAGATACACAATTGGAATAGTAAAGATACGCAAACGATGTAAAGATACTCAGTTTGAAAGAAACACACTCCCACACTTGCAAAACTCTCAAATTCAATAGAAACTCGCATCAGAAGCCTTACAGAAAGATACTCAAACGAGAAATGAAAAGATACACAATTGGAATAGTAAAGATACGCAAACGATGTAAAGATACACATTTGGAATAGTAAAGATACGCAAACGATGTAAAGATACTCAGTTTGAAAGAAACACACTCCCACACTTGCAAAACTCTCAAATTCAATAGAAACTCGCATTAGAAAGCCTTACAGAAAGACACTGAAACGAGAAATGAAAAGATACACAATTGGAATAGTAAAGATACGCAAACGATGTAAAGATACACAATTGGAATAGTAAAGATACGAAAACGATGTAAAGATACACAATTGGAATAGTAAAGATACGCAAACGATGTAAAGATACTCAGTTTGAAAGAAACACACTCCCACACTTGCAAAACTCTCAAATTCAATAGAAACTCGCATCAGAAAGCCTTACAGAAAGACACTCAAACGAGAAATGAAAAGATACACAATTGGAATAGTAAAGATACGCAAACGATGTAAAGATACACAATTGGAATAGTAAAGATACGCAAACGATGTAAAGATACTCAGTTTGAAAGAAACACACTCCCACACTTGCAAAACTCTCAAATACAATAGAAACTCGCATCAGAAAGCCTTACAGAAAGATACTCAAACGAGAAATGAAAAGATACACAATTGGAATAGTAAAGATACGCAAACGATGTAAAGGTACACAATTGGAATAGTAAAGATACGCAAACGATGTAAAGATACTCAGTTTGAAAGAAACACACTCCCACACTTGCAAAACTCTCAAATTCAATAGAAACTCGCATCAGAAAGCCTTACAGAAAGATACTCAAACGAGAAATAAAAAGATACAAAATTGGAATAGTAAAGATACGCAAACGATGTAAAGATACTCAGTTTGAAAGAAACACACTCCCACACTTGCAAAACTCTCAAATTCAATAGAAACTCGCATCAGAAAGCGTTACAGAAAGATACTCAAACGAGAAATGAAAAGATACACAATTGGAATAGTAAAGATACGCAAACGATGTAAAGATACACAATTGGAATAGTAAAGATACGCAAACGATGTAAAGATACTCAGTTTGAAAGAAACACACTCCCATACTTGCAAAACTCTCAAATTCAATAGAAACTCGCATCAGAAAGCCTTACAGAAAGAAACTGAAACGAGAAATGAAAAGATACACAATTGGAATAGTAAAGATACGCAAACGATGTAAAGATACACAATTGGAATAGTAAAGATACGCAAACGATGTAAAGATACTCAGTTTGAAAGAAACACACTCCCACACTTGCAAAACTCTCAAATTCAATAGAAACTCGCATCAGAAAGCCTTACAGAAAGACACTCAAACGAGAAATGAAAAGATACACAATTGGAATAGTAAAGATACGCAAACGATGTAAAGATACTCAGTTTGAAAGAAACACACTCCCACACTTGCAAAACTCTCAAATACAATAGAAACTCGCATCAGAAGCCTTACAGAAAGATACTCAAACGAGAAATGAAAAGATACACAATTGGAATAGTAAAGATACGCAAACGATGTAAAGATACACAATTGGAATAGTAAAGATACGCAAACGATGTAAAGATACACAATTGGAATAGTAAAGATACGCAAACGATGTAAAGATACTCAGTTTGAAAGAAACACACTCCCACACTTGCAAAACTCTCAAATTCAATAGAAACTCGCATCAGAAAGCCTTACAGAAAGACATTGAAACGAGAAATGAAAAGATACACAATTGGAATAGTAAAGATACGCAAACGATGTAAAGATACACAATTGGAATAGTAAAGATACGCAAACGATGTAAAGATAAGCAGTTTGAAAGAAACACACTCCTACACTTGCAAAACTCTCAAATACAATAGAAACTCGCATCAGAAGCCTTACAGAAAGATACTCAAACGAGAAATGAAAAGATACACAATTGGAATAGTAAAGATACGCAAACGATGTAAAGATACACAATTGGAATAGTAAATATAGGCAAACGATGTAAAGATACACAATTGGAATAGTAAAGATACGCAAACGATGTAAAGATAATCAGTTTGAAAGAAACACACTCCCACACTTGCAAAACTCTCAAATTCAATAGAAACTCGCATCAGAAAGCCTTACAGAAAGACACTGAAACGAGAAATGAAAAGATACACAATTGGAATAGTAAAGATACGCAAACGATGTAAAGATACACAATTGGAATAGTAAAGATACGCAAACGATGTAAAGATAATCAGTTTGAAAGAAACACACTCCCACACTTGCAAAACTCTCAAATTCAATAGAAACTCGCATCAGAAAGCCTTTCAGAAAGACACTGAAACGAGAAATGAAAAGATACAGAATTGGAATAGTAAAGATACGCAAACGATATAAAGATACACAATTGGAATAGTAAAGATACGCAAACGATGTAAAGATACTCGGTTTGAAAGAAACACACTCTCACACTTGCAAAACTCTCAAATACAATAGAAACTCGCATCAGAAGCCTTACAGAAAGATACTCAAACGAGAAATGAAAAGATACACAATTGGAATAGTAAAGATACGCAAACGATGTAAAGATACTCAGTTTGAAAGAAACACACTCCCACACTTGCAAAACTCTCAAATTCAATAGAAACTCGCATCAGAAAGCCTTACAGAAAGATACTCAAACGAGCAATGAAAAGATACACAATTGGAATAGTAAAGATACGCAAACGATGTAAAGATACACAATTGGAATAGTAAAGATACGCAAACGATGCAAAGATACTCAGTTTGAAAGAAACACACTCCCACACTTGCAAAACTCTCAAATTCAATAGAAACTCGCATCAGAAAGCCTTACAGAAAGACACTCAAACGAGAAATGTAAAGATACACAATTGGAATAGTAAAGATACGCAAACGATGTAAAGATACTCAGTTTGAAAGAAACACACTCCCACACTTGCAAAACTCTCAAATTCAATAGAAACTCGCATCAGAAAGCCTTACAGAAAGACACTCAAACGAGAAATGAAAAGATACACAATTGGAATAGTAAAGATACGCAAATGATGTAAAGATAAACAATTGGAATAGTAAAGATACGCAAACGATGTAAAGATACTCAGTTTGAAAGAAACACACTCCCACACTTGCAAAACTCTCAAATACAATAGAAACTCGCATCAGAAAGCCTTACAGAAAGACACTGAAACGAGAAATGTAAAGATACAAAATTGGAATAGTAAAGATACGCAAACGATGTAAAGATACTCAGTTTGAAAGAAACACACTCCCACACTTGCAAAACTCTCAAATTCAATAGAAACTCGCATCAGAAAGCCTTACAGAAAGACACTCAAACGAGAAATGAAAAGATACACAATTGGAATAGTAAAGATACGCAAAGGATGAAAAGATACACAATTGGAATAGTAAAGATACGCAAACGATGTAAAGATACTCAGTTTGAAAGAAACACACTCCCACACTTGCAAAACTCTCAAATACAATAGAAACTCGCATCAGAAAGCCTTACAGAAAGATACTCAAACGAGAAATGAAAAGATACACAATTGGAATAGTAAAGATACGCAAACGATGTAAAGATACACAATTGGAATAGTAAAGATACACAAACGATGTAAAGATACACAATTGGAATAGTAAAGATACGCAAACGATGCAAAGATACTCAGTTTGAAAGAAACACACTCCCACACTTGCAAAACTCTCAAATTCAATAGAAACTCGCATCAGAAAGCCTTACAGAAAGACACTGAAACGAGAAATGTAAAGATACACAATTTGAATAGTAAAGATACGCAAACGATGTAAAGATACACAATTGGAATAGTAAAGATACGCAAACGATGTAAAGATACACAATTGGAATAGTAAAGATACGCAAACGATGCAAAGATACTCAGTTTGAAAGAAACACACTCCCACACTTGCAAAACTCTCAAATTCAATAGAAACTCACATCAGAAAGCCTTACAGAAAGACACTGAAACGAGAAATGTAAAGATACACAATTGGAATAGTAAAGATACGCAAACGATGTAAAGATACTCAGTTTGAAAGAAACACACTCCCACACTTGCAAAACTCTCAAATTCAATAGAAACTCGCATCAGAAAGCCTTACAGAAAGATACTCAAACGAGAAATGAAAAGATACACAATTGGAATAGTAAAGATACGCAAACGATGTAAAGATACACAATTGGAATAGTAAAGATACACAAACAATGTAAAGATACTCAGTTTGAAAGAAACACACTCCCACACTTGCAAAACTCTCAAATTCAATAGAAACTCGCATCAGAAAGCCTTACAGAAAGATACTCAAACGAGAAATAAAAAGATACAAAATTGGAATAGTAAATATACGCAAACGATGTAAAGATACTCAGTTTGAAAGAAACACACTCCCACACTTGCAAAACTCTCAAATTCAATAGAAACTCGCATCAGAAAGCCTTACAGAAAGATACTCAAACGAGAAATGAAAAGATACACAATTGGAATAGTAAAGATACGCAAACGATGTAAAGATACACAATTGGAATAGTAAAGATACACAAACAATGTAAAGATACTCAGTTTGAAAGAAACACACTCCCACACTTGCAAAACTCTCAAATTCAATAGAAACTCGCATCAGAAAGCCTTACAGAAAGACACTCAAACGAGAAATGAAAAGATACCCAATTGGAATAGTAAAGATACGCAAACGATGTAAAGATACACAATTGGAATAGTAAAGATACGCAAACGATGTAAAGATACTCAGTTTGAAAGAAACACACTCCCACACTTGCAAAACTCTCAAATACAATAGAAACTCGCATCAGAAGCCTTACAGAAAGATACTCAAACGAGAAATGAAAAGATACACAATTGGAATAGTAAAGATACGCAAACGATGTAAAGATACTCAGTTTGAAAGAAACACACTCCCACACTTGCAAAACTCTCAAATACAATAGAAACTCGCATCAGAAGCCTTACAGAAAGATACTCAAACGAGAAATGAAAAGATACACAATTGGAATAGTAAAGATACGCAAACGATGTAAAGATACACAATTGGAATAGTAAAGATACGCAAACGATGCAAAGATACTCAGTTTGAAAGAAACACACTCCCACACTTGCAAAACTCTCAAATTCAATAGAAACTCGCATCAGAAGCCTTACAGAAAGATACTGAAACGAGAAATGAAAAGATACACAATTGGAATAGTAAAGATACGCAAACGAAGTAAAGATACACAATTGGAATAGTAAACATACGCAAACGATGTAAAGATACACAATTGGAATAGTAAAGATACGCAAACGATGCAAAGATACTCAGTTTGAAAGAAACACACTCCCACACTTGCAAAACTCTCAAATTCAATAGAAACTCGCATCAGAAAGCCTTACAGAAAGACACTCAAACGAGAAATGAAAAGATACACAATTGGAATAGTAAAGATACGCAAACGATGTAAAGATACTCAGTTTGAAAGAAACACACTCCCACACTTGCAAAACTCTCAAATACAATAGAAAATCGCATCAGAAAGCCTTACAGAAAGATACGCAAACGATGTAAAGATACACAATTGGAATAGTAAAGATACGCAAACGATGTAAAGATACACAATTGGAATAGTAAAGATACGCAAACGATGCAAAGATACTCAGTTTGAAAGAAACACACTCCCACACTTGCAAAACTCTCAAATTCAATAGAAACTCGCATCAGAAAGCCTTACAGAAAGACACTGAAACGAGAAATGAAAAAATACACAATTGGAATAGTAAAGATACGCAAACGATGTAAAGATACACAATTGGAATAGTAAAGATACGCAAACGATGTAAAGATACTCAGTTTGAAAGAAACACACTCCCACACTTGCAAAACTCTCAAATTCAATAGAAACTCGCATCAGAAAGCCTTACAGAAAGATACTCAAACGAGAAATAAAAAGATACAAAATTGGAATAGTAAATATACGCAAACGATGTAAAGATACTCAGTTTGAAAGAAACACACTCCCACACTTGCAAAACTCTCAAATTCAATAGAAACTCGCATCAGAAAGCCTTACAGAAAGATACTCAAACGAGAAATGAAAAGATACACAATTGGAATAGTAAAGATACGCAAACGATGTAAAGATACAAAATTGGAATAGTAAAGATACACAAACAATGTAAAGATACTCAGTTTGAAAGAAACACACTCCCACACTTGCAAAACTCTCAAATTCAATAGAAACTCGCATCAGAAAGCCTTACAGAAAGATACTCAAACGAGAAATGAAAAGATACCCAATTGGAATAGTAAAGATACGCAAACGATGTAAAGATACACAATTGGAATAGTAAAGATACGCAAACGATGTAAAGATACTCAGTTTGAAAGAAACACACTCCCACACTTGCAAAACTCTCAAATACAATAGAAACTCGCATCAGAAGCCTTACAGAAAGATACTCAAACGAGAAATGAAAAGATACACAATTGGAATAGTAAAGATACGCAAACGATGTAAAGATACACAATTGGAATAGTAAAGATACGCAAACGATGTAAAGATACTCAGTTTGAAAGAAACAGACTCCCACACTTGCAAAACTCTCAAATTCAATAGAAACTCGCATCAGAAAGCCTTACAGAAAGATACTCAAACGAGAAATGAAAAGATACACAATTGGAATAGTAAATATACGCAAACGATGTAAAGATACTCAGTTTGAAAGAAACACACTCCCACACTTGCAAAACTCTCAAATTCAATAGAAACTCGCATCAGAAAGCCTTACAGAAAGATACTCAAACGAGAAATGAAAAGATACACAATTGGAATAGTAAAGATACGCAAACGATGTAAAGATACAAAATTGGAATAGTAAAGATACACAAACAATGTAAAGATACTCAGTTTGAAAGAAACACACTCCCACACTTGCAAAACTCTCAAATTCAATAGAAACTCGCATCAGAAAGCCTTACAGAAAGACACTCAAACGAGAAATGAAAAGATACCCAATTGGAATAGTAAAGATACGCAAACGATGTAAAGATACACAATTGGAATAGTAAAGATACGCAAACGATGTAAAGATACTCAGTTTGAAAGAAACACACTCCCACACTTGCAAAACTCTCAAATACAATAGAAACTCGCATCAGAAGCCTTACAGAAAGATACTCAAACGAGAAATGAAAAGATACACAATTGGAATAGTAAAGATACGCAAACGATGTAAAGATACACAATTGGAATAGTAAAGATACGCAAACGATGTAAAGATACTCAGTTTGAAAGAAACACACTCCCACACTTGCAAAACTCTCAAATTCAATAGAAACTCGCATCAGAAAGCCTTACAGAAAGACACTCAAACGAGAAATGAAAAGATACACAATTGGAATAGTAAAGATACGCAAACGATGAAAAGATACACAATTGGAATAGTAAAGATACGCAAACGATGTAAAGATACTCAGTTTGAAAGAAACACACTCCCACACTTGCAAAACTCTCAAATACAATAGAAACTCGCATCAGAAAGCCTTACAGAAAGATACTCAAACGAGAAATGAACAGATACACAATTGGAATAGTAAAGATACGCAAACGATGTAAAGATACACAATTGGAATAGTAAAGATACGCAAACGATGCAAAGATACTCAGTTTGAAAGAAACACACTCCCACACTTGCAAAACTCTCAAATTCAATAGAAACTCGCATCAGAAAGCCTTACAGAAAGACACTCAAACGAGAAATGTAAAGATACACAATTGGAATAGTAAAGATACGCAAACGATGTAAAGATACACAATTGGAATAGTAAAGATACGAAAACGATGTAAAGATACACAATTGGAATAGTAAAGATACGCAAACGATGTAAAGATACTCAGTTTGAAAGAAACACACTCCCACACTTGCAAAACTCTCAAATTCAATAGAAACTCGCATCAGAAAGCCTTACAGAAAGATACTCAAACGAGAAATGAAAAGATACACAATTGGAATAGTAAAGATACGCAAACGATGTAAAGATACACAATTGGAATAGTAAAGATACGCAAACGATGTAAAGATACTCAGTTTGAAAGAAACACACTCCCACACTTGCAAAACTCTCAAATTCAATAGAAACTCGCATCAGAAGCGTTACAGAAAGATACTCAAACGAGAAATGAAAAGATACACAATTGGAATAGTAAAGATACGCAAACGATGGAAAGATACACAATTGGAATAGTAAAGATACGCAAACGATGTAAAGATACTCAGTTTGAAAGAAACACACTCCCACACTTGCAAAACTCTCAAATTCAATAGAAACTCGCATCAGAAGCGTTACAGAAAGATACTCAAACGAGAAATGAAAAGATACACAATTGGAATAGTAAAGATACGCAAACGATGTAAAGATACACAATTGGAATAGTAAAGATACGCAAACGATGTAAAGATACTCAGTTTGAAAGAAACACACTCCCACACTTGCAAAACTCTCAAATTCAATAGAGACTCGCATCAGAAAGACTTACAGAAAGATACTCAAACGAGAAATTAAAAGATACAAAATTGGAATAGTAAAGATACGCAAACGATGTAAAGATACTCAGTTTGAAAGAAACACACTCCCACACTTGCAAAACTCTCAAATTCAATAGAAACTCGCATCAGAAAGCCTTACAGAAAGATACTCAAACGAGAAATAAAAAGATACAAAATTGGAATAGTAAAGATACGCAAACGATGTAAAGATACTCAGTTTGAAAGAAACACACTCCCACACTTGCAAAACTCTCAAATTCAATAGAAACTCGCATCAGAAAGCCTTACAGAAAGACACTCAAACGAGAAATGAAAAGATACACAATTGGAATAGTAAAGATACGCAAACGATGTAAAGATACACAATTGGAATAGTAAAGATACACAAACAATGTAAAGATACTCAGTTTGAAAGAAACACACTCCCACACTTGCAAAACTCTCAAATTCAATAGAAACTCGCATCAGAAAGCCTTACAGAAAGACACTCAAACGAGAAATGAAAAGATACACAATTGGAATAGTAAAGATACGCAAACGATGTAAAGATACTCAGTTTGAAAGAAACACACTCCCACACTTGCAAAACTCTCAAATACAATAGAAACTCGCATCAGAAAGCCTTACAGAAAGATACGCAAATGATGTAAAGATACACAATTGGAATAGTAAAGATACGCAAACGATGTAAAGATACACAATTGGAATAGTAAAGATACGCAAACGATGCAAAGATACTCAGTTTGAAAGAAACACACTCCCACACTTGCAAAACTCTCAAATTCAATAGAAACTCGCATCAGAAAGCCTTACAGAAAGACACTGAAACGAGAAATGAAAAAATACACAATTGGAATAGTAAAGATACGCAAACGATGTAAAGATACACAATTGGAATAGTAAAGATACGCAAACGATGTAAAGATACTCAGTTTGAAAGAAACACACTCCCACACTTGCAAAACTCTCAAATTCAATAGAAACTCGCATCAGAAAGCCTTACAGAAAGATACTCAAACGAGAAATAAAAAGATACAAAATTGGAATAGTAAATATACGCAAACGATGTAAAGATACTCAGTTTGAAAGAAACACACTCCCACACTTGCAAAACTCTCAAATTCAATAGAAACTCGCATCAGAAAGCCTTACAGAAAGATACTCAAACGAGAAATGAAAAGATACACAATTGGAATAGTAAAGATACGCAAACGATGTAAAGATACACAATTGGAATAGTAAAGATACGCAAACGATGTAAAGATACTCAGTTTGAAAGAAACACACTCCCACACTTGCAAAACTCTCAAATTCAATAGAAACTCTCATCAGAAAGCCTTACAGAAAGACACTGAAACGAGAAATGAAAAGATACACAATTGGAATAGTAAAGATACGCAAACGATGTAAAGATACACAATTGGAATAGTAAAGATACGCAAACGATGTAAAGATACTCAGTTTGAAAGAAACACACTCCCACACTTGCAAAACTCTCAAATTCAATAGAAACTCGCATTAGAAAGCCTTACAGAAAGACACTGAAACGAGAAATGAAAAGATACACAATTGGAATAGTAAAGATACGTAAACGATGTAAAGATACACAATTGGAATAGTAAAGATACGCAAACGATGTAAAGATACTCAGTTTGAAAGAAACACACTCCCACACTTGCAAAACTCTCAAATTCAATAGAAACTCGCATCAGAAAGCCTTACAGAAAGACACTGAAACGAGAAATGAAAAGATACACAATTGGAATAGTAAAGATACGCAAACGATGTAAAGATACACAATTGGAATAGTAAAGATACGCAAACGATGTAAAGATACAGAATTGGAATAGTAAAGATACGCAAACGACGTAAAGATACTCAGTTTAAAAGAAACACACTCCCACACTTGCAAAACTCTCAAATTCAATAGAAACTCGCATCAGAAAGCCTTACAGAAAGACACTGAAACGAGAAATGAAAAGATACACAATTGGAATAGAAAAGATACGCAAACGATGTAAAGATACTCAGTTTGAAGAAACACACTCCCACACTTGCAAAACTCTCAAATTCAATAGAAACTCGCATCAGAAAGCCTTACAGAAAGATACTCAAACGAGAAATGAAAAGATACGCAAACGATGTAAAGATACACAATTGGAATAGTAAAGATACGCAAACGATGTAAAGATACTCAGTTTGAAAGAAACACACTCCCACACTTGCAAAACTCTCAAATTCAATAGAAACTCGCATCAGAAAGCCTTATAGAAAGATACTCAAACGAGAAATGAAAAGATACAAAATTGGAATAGTAAAGATACGCAAACGATGTAAAGATACTCAGTTTGAAGAAACACACTCCCACACTTGCAAAACTCTCAAATTCAATAGAAACTCGCATCAGAAAGCCTTACAGAAAGATACTCAAACGAGAAATGAAAAGATACACAATTGGAATAGTAAAGATACGCAAACGATGTAAAGATACACAATTGGAATAGTAAAGATACGCAAACGATGTAAAGATACTCAGTTTGAAAGAAACACACTCCCACACTTGCAAAACTCTCAAATTCAATAGAAACTCGCATCAGAAAGCCTTACAGAAAGATACTCAAACGAGAAATGAAAAGATACAAAATTGGAATAGTAAAGATACACAAACGATGTAAAGATACTCAGTTTGAAAGAAACACACTCCCACACTTGCAAAACTCTCAAATTCAATAGAAACTCGCATCAGAAAGCCTTACAGAAAGATACTCAAACGAGAAATAAAAAGATACACAATTGGAATAGTAAAGATACGCAAACGATGTAAAGATACACAATTGGAATAGTAAAGATACCCAAACGATGTAAAGATACTCAGTTTGAAAGAAACACACTCCCACACTTGCAAAACTCTCAAATACAATAGAAACTAGCATTAGAAGCCTTACAGAAAGATACTCAAACGAGAAATGAAAAGATACACAATTGGAATAGTAAAGATACGCAAACGATGTAAAGATACACAATTGGAATAGTAAAGAAACGCAAACGATGTAAAGATACTCAGTTTGAAAGAAACACACTCTCTCACTTGCAAAACTCTCAAATACAATAGAAACTCGCATCAGAAGCCTTACAGAAAGATACTCTTACGAGAAATGAAAAGATACACAATTGGAATAGTAAAGATACGCAAACGATGTAAAGATACACAATTGGAATAGTAAAGATACGCAAACGATGTAAAGATACTCAGTTTGAAAGAAACACACTCCCACACTTGCAAAACTCTCAAATACAATAGAAACTCGCATCAGAAGCCATACAGAAAGATACTTAAACGAGAAATGAAAAGATACACAATTGGAATAGAAAAGATACGCAAACGATGTAAAGATACACAATTGGAATAGTAAAGATACGCAAACGATGTAAAGATACTCAGTTTGAAAGAAACACACTCCCACACTTGCAAAACTCTCAAATTCAATAGAAACTCGCATCAGAAAGCCTTACAGAAAGATACTCAAACGAGAAATGAAAAGATACAAAATTGGAATAGTAAAGATACGCAAACGATGTAAAGATACTCAGTTTGAAAGAAACACACTCCCACACTTGCAAAACTCTCAAATTCAATAGAAACTCGCATCAGAAAGCCTTACAGAAAGATACTCAAACGAGAAATGAAAAGATACACAATTGGAATAGTAAAGATACGCAAACGATGTAAAGATACACAATTGGAATAGTAAAGATACGCAAACGATGTAAAGATACACAATTGGAATAGTAAAGATACGCAAACGATGTAAAGATACTCAGTTTGAAAGAAACACACTCCCACACTTGCAAAACTCTCAAATTCAATAGAAACTCGCATCAGAAAGCCTTACAGAAAGATACTCAAACGAGAAATGAAAAGATACAAAATTGGAATAGTAAAGATACGCAAACGATGTAAAGATACTCAGTTTGAAAGAAACACACTCCCACACTTGCAAAACTCTCAAATTCAATAGAAACTCGCATCAGAAAGCCTTACAGAAAGATACTCAAACGAGAAATAAAAAGATACACAATTGGAATAGTAAAGATACGCAAACGATGTAAAGATACACAATTGGAATAGTAAAGATACCCAAACGATGTAAAGATACTCAGTTTGAAAGAAACACACTCCCACACTTGCAAAACTCTCAAATACAATAGAAACTAGCATCAGAAGCCTTACAGAAAGATACTCAAACGAGAAATGAAAAGATACACAATTGGAATAGTAAAGATACGCAAACGATGTAAAGATACACAATTGGAATAGTAAAGAAACGCAAACGACGTAAAGATACTCAGTTTGAAAGAAACACACTCTCTCACTTGCAAAACTCTCAAATACAATAGAAACTCGCATCAGAAGCCTTACAGAAAGATACTCTAACGAGAAATGAAAAGATACACAATTGGAATAGTAAAGATACGCAAACGATGTAAAGATACACAATTGGAATAGTAAAGATACGCAAACGATGTAAAGATACTCAGTTTGAAAGAAACACACTCCCACACTTGCAAAACTCTCAAATTCAATAGAAACTCGCATCAGAAAGCCTTACAGAAAGACACTGAAACGAGAAATGAAAAGATACACAATTGGAATAGTAAAGATACGCAAACGATGTAAAGATACACAATTGGAATAGTAAAGATACGCAAACGATGTAAAGATACAGAATTGGAATAGTAAAGATACGCAAACGACGTAAAGATACTCAGTTTAAAAGAAACACACTCCCACACTTGCAAAACTCTCAAATTCAATAGAAACTCGCATCAGAAAGCCTTACAGAAAGACACTGAAACGAGAAATGAAAAGATACACAATTGGAATAGAAAAGATACGCAAACGATGTAAAGATACTCAGTTTGAAGAAACACACTCCCACACTTGCAAAACTCTCAAATTCAATAGAAACTCGCATCAGAAAGCCTTACAGAAAGATACTCAAACGAGAAATGAAAAGATACGCAAACGATGTAAAGATACACAATTGGAATAGTAAAGATACGCAAACGATGTAAAGATACTCAGTTTGAAAGAAACACACTCCCACACTTGCAAAACTCTCAAATTCAATAGAAACTCGCATCAGAAAGCCTTATAGAAAGATACTCAAACGAGAAATGAAAAGATACAAAATTGGAATAGTAAAGATACGCAAACGATGTAAAGATACTCAGTTTGAAGAAACACACTCCCACACTTGCAAAACTCTCAAATTCAATAGAAACTCGCATCAGAAAGCCTTACAGAAAGATACTCAAACGAGAAATGAAAAGATACACAATTGGAATAGTAAAGATACGCAAACGATGTAAAGATACACAATTGGAATAGTAAAGATACGCAAACGATGTAAAGATACTCAGTTTGAAAGAAACACACTCCCACACTTGCAAAACTCTCAAATTCAATAGAAACTCGCATCAGAAAGCCTTACAGAAAGATACTCAAACGAGAAATGAAAAGATACAAAATTGGAATAGTAAAGATACACAAACGATGTAAAGATACTCAGTTTGAAAGAAACACACTCCCACACTTGCAAAACTCTCAAATTCAATAGAAACTCGCATCAGAAAGCCTTACAGAAAGATACTCAAACGAGAAATAAAAAGATACACAATTGGAATAGTAAAGATACGCAAACGATGTAAAGATACACAATTGGAATAGTAAAGATACCCAAACGATGTAAAGATACTCAGTTTGAAAGAAACACACTCCCACACTTGCAAAACTCTCAAATACAATAGAAACTAGCATTAGAAGCCTTACAGAAAGATACTCAAACGAGAAATGAAAAGATACACAATTGGAATAGTAAAGATACGCAAACGATGTAAAGATACACAATTGGAATAGTAAAGAAACGCAAACGATGTAAAGATACTCAGTTTGAAAGAAACACACTCTCTCACTTGCAAAACTCTCAAATACAATAGAAACTCGCATCAGAAGCCTTACAGAAAGATACTCTTACGAGAAATGAAAAGATACACAATTGGAATAGTAAAGATACGCAAACGATGTAAAGATACACAATTGGAATAGTAAAGATACGCAAACGATGTAAAGATACTCAGTTTGAAAGAAACACACTCCCACACTTGCAAAACTCTCAAATACAATAGAAACTCGCATCAGAAGCCATACAGAAAGATACTTAAACGAGAAATGAAAAGATACACAATTGGAATAGAAAAGATACGCAAACGATGTAAAGATACACAATTGGAATAGTAAAGATACGCAAACGATGTAAAGATACTCAGTTTGAAAGAAACACACTCCCACACTTGCAAAACTCTCAAATTCAATAGAAACTCGCATCAGAAAGCCTTACAGAAAGATACTCAAACGAGAAATGAAAAGATACAAAATTGGAATAGTAAAGATACGCAAACGATGTAAAGATACTCAGTTTGAAAGAAACACACTCCCACACTTGCAAAACTCTCAAATTCAATAGAAACTCGCATCAGAAAGCCTTACAGAAAGATACTCAAACGAGAAATGAAAAGATACACAATTGGAATAGTAAAGATACGCAAACGATGTAAAGATACACAATTGGAATAGTAAAGATACGCAAACGATGTAAAGATACACAATTGGAATAGTAAAGATACGCAAACGATGTAAAGATACTCAGTTTGAAAGAAACACACTCCCACACGTGCAAAACTCTCAAATTCAATAGAAACTCGCATCAGAAAGCCTTACAGAAAGATACTCAAACGAGAAATGAAAAGATACAAAATTGGAATAGTAAAGATACGCAAACGATGTAAAGATACTCAGTTTGAAAGAAACACACTCCCACACTTGCAAAACTCTCAAATTCAATAGAAACTCGCATCAGAAAGCCTTACAGAAAGATACTCAAACGAGAAATAAAAAGATACACAATTGGAATAGTAAAGATACGCAAACGATGTAAAGATACACAATTGGAATAGTAAAGATACCCAAACGATGTAAAGATACTCAGTTTGAAAGAAACACACTCCCACACTTGCAAAACTCTCAAATACAATAGAAACTAGCATCAGAAGCCTTACAGAAAGATACTCAAACGAGAAATGAAAAGATACACAATTGGAATAGTAAAGATACGCAAACGATGTAAAGATACACAATTGGAATAGTAAAGAAACGCAAACGATGTAAAGATACTCAGTTTGAAAGAAACACACTCTCTCACTTGCAAAACTCTCAAATACAATAGAAACTCGCATCAGAAGCCTTACAGAAAGATACTCTAACGAGAAATGAAAAGATACACAATTGGAATAGTAAAGATACGCAAACGATGTAAAGATACACAATTGGAATAGTAAAGATACGCAAACGATGTAAAGATACTCAGTTTGAAAGAAACACACTCCCACACTTGCAAAACTCTCAAATTCAATAGAAACTCGCATCAGAAAGCCTTACAGAAAGATACTCAAACGAGAAATGAAAAGATACACAATTGGAATAGTAAAGATACACAATTGGAATAGTAAAGATACGCAAACGATGTAAAGATACTCAGTTTGAAAGAAACACACTCCCACACTTGCAAAACTCTCAAATACAACAGAAACTCGCATAAGAAGCCTTATAGAAAGACACTGAAACGAGAAATGAATAGATACACAATTGGAATAGTAAAGATACGCAAACGATGTAAAGATACACAATTGGAATAGTAAAGATACGCAAACGATGTAAAGATACACAATTGGAATAGTGAAGATACGCAAACGACGTAAAGATACTCAGTTTGAAAGAAACACACTCCCACACTTGCAAAACTCTCAAATTCAATAGAAACTCGCATCAGAAAGCCTTACAGAAAGACACTGAAACGAGAAATGAAAAGATACACAATTGGAATAGTAAAGATACGCAAACGAGAAATGAAAAGATACACAATTGGAATAGTAAAGATACGCAAACGATGTAAAGATACACAATTGGAATAGTAAAGATACGCAAACGATGTAAAGATACTCAGTTTGAAAGAAACACACTCCCACACTTGCAAAACTCTCAAATTCAATAGAAACTCGCATCAGAAAGCCTTACAGAAAGACACTGAAACGAGAAATGAAAAGATACACAATTGGAATAGTAAAGATACGCAAACGATGGTAAGATACACAATTGGAATAGTAAAGATACGCAAACGACGTAAAGATACTCAGTTTAAAAGAAACACACTCCCACACTTGCAAAACTCTCAAATACAATAGAAACTCGCATCAGAAGTCATACAGAAAGATACTTAAACGAGAAATGAAAAGATACACAATTGGAATAGAAAAGATACGCAAAAGATGTAAAGATACACAATTGGAATAGTAAAGATACGCAAACGATGTAAAGATACACAATTGGAATAGTAAAGATACGCAAACGATGTAAAGATACTCAGTTTGAAAGAAACACACTCCCACACTTGCAAAACTCTCAAATTCAATAGAAACTCGCATCAGAAAGCCTTACAGAAAGATACTCAAACGAGAAATGAAAAGATACACAATTGGAATAGTAAAGATACGCAAACGATGTAAAGATACACAATTGGAATAGTAAAGATACGCAAACGATGTAAAGATACTCAGTTTGAAAGAAACACACTCCCACACTTGCAAAACTCTCAAATTCAATAGAAACTCGCATCAGAAGCGTTACAGAAAGATACTCAAACGAGAAATGAAAAGATACACAATTGGAATAGTAAAGATACGCAAACGATGGAAAGATACACAATTGGAATAGTAAAGATACGCAAACGATGTAAAGATACTCAGTTTGAAAGAAACACACTCCCACACTTGCAAAACTCTCAAATTCAATAGAAACTCGCATCAGAAGCGTTACAGAAAGATACTCAAACGAGAAATGAAAAGATACACAATTGGAATAGTAAAGATACGCAAACGATGTAAAGATACACAATTGGAATAGTAAAGATACGCAAACGATGTAAAGATACTCAGTTTGAAAGAAACACACTCCCACACTTGCAAAACTCTCAAATTCAATAGAGACTCGCATCAGAAAGACTTACAGAAAGATACTCAAACGAGAAATGAAAAGATACAAAATTGGAATAGTAAAGATACGCAAACGATGTAAAGATACTCAGTTTGAAAGAAACACACTCCCACACTTGCAAAACTCTCAAATACAATAGAAACTCGCATCAGAAGTCATACAGAAAGATACTTAAACGAGAAATGAAAAGATACACAATTGGAATAGAAAAGATACGCAAAAGATGTAAAGATACACAATTGGAATAGTAAAGATACGCAAACGATGTAAAGAGACTCAGTTTGAAAGAAACACACTCCCACACTTGCAAAACTCTCAAATTCAATAGAAACCCGCATCAGAAGCCTTACAGAAAGATACTCAAACGAGAAATGAAAAGATACACAATTGGAATAGTAAAGATACGCAAACGATGTAAAGATACACAATTGGAATAGTAAAGATACGCAAACGATGTAAAGATACTCAGTTTGAAAGAAACACACTCCCACACTTGCAAAACTCCCAAATTCAATAGAAACTCGCATCAGAAATCCTTACAGAAAGATACTCAAACGAGAAATGAAAAGATACACAATTGGAATAGTAAAGATACGCAAACGATGTAAAGATACACAATTGGAATAGTAAAGATACGCAAACGATGTAAAGATACTCAGTTTGAAAGAAACACACTCCCACACTTGCAAAACTCTCAAATTCAATAGAGACTCGCATCAGAAAGACTTACAGAAAGATACTGAAACGAGAAATGAAAAGATACAAAATTGGAATAGTAAAGATACGCAAACGATGTAAAGATACACAATTGGAATAGTAAAGATACGCAAACGACGTAAAGATACTCAGTTTGAAAGAAACACACTCCCACACTTGCAAAACTCTCAAATTCAATAGAAACTCGCATCAGAAGCCTTACAGAAAGATACTCAAACGAGAAATGAAAAGATACACAATTGGAATAGTAAAGATACGCAAACGATGTAAAGATACACAATTGGAATAGTAAAGATACGCAAACGATGTAAAGATACTCAGTTTGAAAGAAACACACTCCCACAGTTGCAAAACTCTCAAATTCAATAGAAACTCGCATCAGAAAGCCTTACAGAAAGATACTCAAACGAGAAATGAAAAGATACAAAATTGGAATAGTAAAGATACGCAAACGATGTAAAGATACTCAGTTTGAAAGAAACACACTCCCACACTTGCAAAACTCTCAAATTCAATAGAAACTCGCATCAGAAAGCCTTACAGAAAGATACTCAAACGAGAAATGAAAAGATACACAATTGGAATAGTAAAGCTACGCAAACGATGTAAAGATACACAATTGGAATAGTAAAGATACGCAAACGATGTAAAGATACTCAGTTTGAAAGAAACACACTCCCACACTTGCAAAACTCTCAAATACAATAGAAACTCGCATCAGAAGCCATACAGAAAGATACTTAAACGAAAAATGAAAAGATACACAATTGGAGTAGTAAAGATACGCAAACGATGTAAAGATACACAATTGGAATAGTAAAGATACGCAAACGACGTAAAGATACTCAGTTTGAAAGAAACACACTCCCACACTTCCAAAACTCACAAATTCAATAGAAACTCGCATCAGAAGTCTTACAGAAAGATACTCAAACGAGAAATGAAAAGATACACAATTGGAATAGTAAAGATACGCAAACGATGTAAAGATACACAATTGGAATAGTAAAGATACGCAAACGACGTAAAGATACTCAGTTTGAAAGAAACACACTCCCACACTTGCAAAACTCTCAAATACAATAGAAACTCGCATCAGAAGCCATACAGAAAGATACTCAAACCAGAAATGAAAAGATAAACAATTGGAATAGTAAAGATACGCAAACGATGTAAAGATACACAATTGGAATAGTAAAGATACGCAAACGACGTAAAGATACTCAGTTTGAAAGAAACACACTCCCACACTTCCAAAACTCACAAATTCAATAGAAACTCGCATCAGAAGTCTTACAGAAAGATACTCAAACGAGAAATGAAAAGATACACAATTGGAATAGTAAAGATACGCAAACGATGTAAAGATACACAATTGGAATAGTAAAGATACGCAAACGACGTAAAGATACTCAGTTTGAAAGAAACACACTCCCACACTTGCAAAACTCTCAAATTCAATAGAAACTCGCATCAGAAAGCCTTACAGAAAGACACTGAAACGAGAAATGAAAAGATACACAATTGGAATAGTAAAGATACGCAAACGATGTAAAGATACACAATTGGAAAAGTAAAGATACGCAAACGACGTAAAGATACTCAGTTTGAAAGAAACACACTCCCACACTTGCAAAACTCTCAAATTCAATAGAAACTCGCATCAGAAGCCTTACAGAAAGATACTCAACCGAGAAATGAAAAGATACACAATTGGAATAGTAAAGATACGCAAACGATGTAAAGATACACAATTGGAATAGTAAAGATACGCAAACGACGTAAAGATACTCAGTTTGAAAGAAACACACTCCCACACTTCCAAAACTCACAAATTCAATAGAAACTCGCATCAGAAGTCTTACAGAAAGATACTCAAACGAGAAATGAAAAGATACACAATTGGAATAGTAAAGATACGCAAACGATGTAAAGATACACAATTGGAATAGTAAAGATACGCAAACGACGTAAAGATACTCAGTTTGAAAGAAACACACTCCCACACTTGCAAAACTCTCAAATTCAATAGAAACTCGAATCAGAAAGCCTTACAGAAAGACACTGATACGAGAAATGAAAAGATACACAATTGGAATAGTAAAGATACGCAAACGATGTAAAGATACACAATTGGAATAGTAAAAATACGCAAACGATGTAAAGATACTCAGTTTGAAAGAAACACACTCCCACACTTGCAAAACTCTCAAATACAATAGAAACTCGCATCAGAAGCCATACAGAAAGATACTCAAACCAGAAATGAAAAGATAAACAATTGGAATAGTAAAGATACGCAAACGATGTAAAGATACACAATTGGAATAGTAAAGATACGCAAACGACGTAAAGATACTCAGTTTGAAAGAAACACACTCCCACACTTCCAAAACTCACAAATTCAATAGAAACTCGCATCAGAAGTCTTACAGAAAGATACTCAAACGAGAAATGAAAAGATACACAATTGGAATAGTAAAGATACGCAAACGATGTAAAGATACACAATTGGAATAGTAAAGATACGCAAACGATGTAAAGATACACAATTGGAATAGTAAAGATACGCAAACGACGTAAAGATACTCAGTTTGAAAGAAACACACTCCCACACTTGCAAAACTCTCAAATTCAATAGAAACTCGCATCAGAAAGCCTTACAGAAAGATACTCAAACGAGAAATGAAAAGATACACAATTGGAATAGTAAAGATACGCAAACGATGTAAAGATACACAATTGGAATAGTAAAGATACGCAAACGATGTAAAGATACACAATTGGAATAGTAAAGATACGCAAACGATGTAAAGATACTCAGTTTGAAAGAAACACACTCCCACACTTGCAAAACTCTCAAATTCAATAGAAACTCGCATCAGAAAGCCTTACAGAAAGATACTCAAACGAGAAATGAAAAGATACAAAATTGGAATAGTAAAGATACGCAAACGATGTAAAGATACTCAGTTTGAAAGAAACACACTCCCACACTTGCAAAACTCTCAAATTCAATAGAAACTCGCATCAGAAAGCCTTACAGAAAGATACTCAAACGAGAAATAAAAAGATACACAATTGGAATAGTAAAGATACGCAAACGATGTAAAGATACACAATTGGAATAGTAAAGATACCCAAACGATGTAAAGATACTCAGTTTGAAAGAAACACACTCCCACACTTGCAAAACTCTCAAATACAATAGAAACTAGCATCAGAAGCCTTACAGAAAGATACTCAAACGAGAAATGAAAAGATACACAATTGGAATAGTAAAGATACGCAAACGATGTAAAGATACACAATTGGAATAGTAAAGAAACGCAAACGATGTAAAGATACTCAGTTTGAAAGAAACACACTCTCTCACTTGCAAAACTCTCAAATACAATAGAAACTCGCATCAGAAGCCTTACAGAAAGATACTCAAACGAGAAATGAAAAGATACACAATTGGAATAGTAAAGATACGCAAACGATGTAAAGATACACAATTGGAATAGTAAAGATACGCAAACGATGTAAAGATACTCAGTTTGAAAGAAACACACTCCCACACTTGCAAAACTCTCAAATTCAATAGAAACTCGCATCAGAAAGCCTTACAGAAAGATACTCAAACGAGAAATGAAAAGATACACAATTGGAATAGTAAAGATACACAATTGGAATAGTAAAGATACGCAAACGATGTAAAGATACTCAGTTTGAAAGAAACACACTCCCACACTTGCAAAACTCTCAAATACAACAGAAACTCGCATAAGAAGCCTTATAGAAAGACACTGAAACGAGAAATGAATAGATACACAATTGGAATAGTAAAGATACGCAAACGATGTAAAGATACACAATTGGAATTGTAAAGATACGCAAACGATGTAAAGATACACAATTGGAATAGTGAAGATACGCAAACGACGTAAAGATACTCAGTTTGAAAGAAACACACTCCCACACTTGCAAAACTCTCAAATTCAATAGAAACTCGCATCAGAAAGCCTTACAGAAAGACACTGAAACGAGAAATGAAAAGATACACAATTGGAATAGTAAAGATACGCAAACGAGAAATGAAAAGATACACAATTGGAATAGTAAAGATACGCAAACGATGTAAAGATACACAATTGGAATAGTAAAGATACGCAAACGATGTAAAGATACTCAGTTTGAAAGAAAC
Source organism: Argentina anserina (assembly GCF_933775445.1). NCBI lineage: Eukaryota > Viridiplantae > Streptophyta > Magnoliopsida > Rosales > Rosaceae > Argentina > Argentina anserina. Next base: position 129,032 of record NW_026089509.1, on the reverse strand, counting down.
ACACTCCCACACTTGCAAAACTCTCAAATTCAATAGAAACTCGCATCAGAAAGCCTTACAGAAAGCCTTACAGAAAGACACTGAAACGAGAAATGAAAAGATACACAATTGGAATAGTAAAGATACGCAAACGATGGTAAGATACACAATTGGAATAGTAAAGATACGCAAACGACGTAAAGATACTCAGTTTAAAAGAAACACACTCCCACACTTGCAAAACTCTCAAATACAATAGAAACTCGCATCAGAAGTCATACAGAAAGATACTTAAACGAGAAATGAAAAGATACACAATTGGAATAGAAAAGATACGCAAAAGATGTAAAGATACACAATTGGAATAGTAAAGATACGCAAACGATGTAAAGATACACAATTGGAATAGTAAAGATACGCAAACGATGTAAAGATACTCAGTTTGAAAGAAACACACTCCCACACTTGCAAAACTCTCAAATACAATAGAAACTCGCATCAGAAGTCATACAGAAAGATACTTAAACGAGAAATGAAAAGATACACAATTGGAATAGAAAAGATACGCAAAAGATGTAAAGATACACAATTGGAATAGTAAAGATACGCAAACGATGTAAAGATACTCAGTTTGAAAGAAACACACTCCCACACTTGCAAAACACTCAAATTCAATAGAAACCCGCATCAGAAGCCTTACAGAAAGATACTCAAACGAGAAATGAAAAGATACACAATTGGAATAGTAAAGATACGCAAACGATGTAAAGATACACAATTGGAATAGTAAAGATACGCAAACGATGTAAACATACTCAGTTTGAAAGAAACACACTCCCACACTTGCAAAACTCTCAAATTCAATAGAGACTCGCATCAGAAAGACTTACAGAAAGATACTCAAACGAGAAATGAAAAGATACAAAATTGGAATAGTAAAGATACGCAAACGATGTAAAGATACTCAGTTTGAAAGAAACACACTCCCACACTTGCAAAACTCTCAAATTCAATAGAAACTCGCATCAGAAAGCCTTACAGAAAGATACTCAAACGAGAAATGAAAAGATACACAATTGGAATAGTAAAGATACGCAAACGATGTAAAGATACACAATTGGAATAGTAAAGATACGCAAACGATGTAAAGATACTCAGTTTGAAAGAAACACACTCCCACACTTGCAAAACTCTCAAATTCAATAGAAACTCGCATCAGAAGCGTTACAGAAAGATACTCAAACGAGAAATGAAAAGATACACAATTGGAATAGTAAAGATACGCAAACGATGGAAAGATACACAATTGGAATAGTAAAGATACGCAAACGATGTAAAGATACTCAGTTTGAAAGAAACACACTCCCACACTTGCAAAACTCTCAAATTCAATAGAAACTCGCATCAGAAGCGTTACAGAAAGATACTCAAACGAGAAATGAAAAGATACACAATTGGAATAGTAAAGATACGCAAACGATGTAAAGATACACAATTGGAATAGTAAAGATACGCAAACGATGTAAAGATACTCAGTTTGAAAGAAACACACTCCCACACTTGCAAAACTCTCAAATTCAATAGAGACTCGCATCAGAAAGACTTACAGAAAGATACTCAAACGAGAAATTAAAAGATACAAAATTGGAATAGTAAAGATACGCAAACGATGTAAAGATACTCAGTTTGAAAGAAACACACTCCCACACTTGCAAAACTCTCAAATACAATAGAAACTCGCATCAGAAGTCATACAGAAAGATACTTAAACGAGAAATGAAAAGATACACAATTGGAATAGAAAAGATACGCAAAAGATGTAAAGATACACAATTGGAATAGTAAAGATACGCAAACGATGTAAAGAGACTCAGTTTGAAAGAAACACACTCCCACACTTGCAAAACTCTCAAATTCAATAGAAACCCGCATCAGAAGCCTTACAGAAAGATACTCAAACGAGAAATGAAAAGATACACAATTGGAATAGTAAAGATACGCAAACGATGTAAAGATACACAATTGGAATAGTAAAGATACGCAAACGATGTAAAGATACTCAGTTTGAAAGAAACACACTCCCACACTTGCAAAACTCTCAAATTCAATAGAGACTCGCATCAGAAAGACTTACAGAAAGATACTGAAACGAGAAATGAAAAGATACAAAATTGGAATAGTAAAGATACGCAAACGATGTAAAGATACACAATTGGAATAGTAAAGATACGCAAACGACGTAAAGATACTCAGTTTGAAAGAAACACACTCCCACACTTGCAAAACTCTCAAATTCAATAGAAACTCGCATCAGAAGCCTTACAGAAAGATACTCAAACGAGAAATGAAAAGATACACAATTGGAATAGTAAAGATACGCAAACGATGTAAAGATACACAATTGGAATAGTAAAGATACGCAAACGATGTAAAGATACTCAGTTTGAAAGAAACACACTCCCACAGTTGCAAAACTCTCAAATTCAATAGAAACTCGCATCAGAAAGCCTTACAGAAAGATACTCAAACGAGAAATGAAAAGATACAAAATTGGAATAGTAAAGATACGCAAACGATGTAAAGATACTCAGTTTGAAAGAAACACACTCCCACACTTGCAAAACTCTCAAATTCAATAGAAACTCGCATCAGAAAGCCTTACAGAAAGATACTCAAACTAGAAATGAAAAGATACACAATTGGAATAGTAAAGCTACGCAAACGATGTAAAGATACACAATTGGAATAGTAAAGATACGCAAACGATGTAAAGATACTCAGTTTGAAAGAAACACACTCCCACACTTGCAAAACTCTCAAATACAATAGAAACTCGCATCAGAAGCCATACAGAAAGATACTTAAACGAAAAATGAAAAGATACACAATTGGAGTAGTAAAGATACGCAAACGATGTAAAGATACACAATTGGAATAGTAAAGATACGCAAACGACGTAAAGATACTCAGTTTGAAAGAAACACACTCCCACACTTCCAAAACTCACAAATTCAATAGAAACTCGCATCAGAAGTCTTACAGAAAGATACTCAAACGAGAAATGAAAAGATACACAATTGGAATAGTAAAGATACGCAAACGATGTAAAGATACACAATTGGAATAGTAAAGATACGCAAACGACGTAAAGATACTCAGTTTGAAAGAAACACACTCCCACACTTGCAAAACTCTCAAATACAATAGAAACTCGCATCAGAAGCCATACAGAAAGATACTCAAACCAGAAATGAAAAGATAAACAATTGGAATAGTAAAGATACGCAAACGATGTAAAGATACACAATTGGAATAGTAAAGATACGCAAACGACGTAAAGATACTCAGTTTGAAAGAAACACACTCCCACACTTCCAAAACTCACAAATTCAATAGAAACTCGCATCAGAAGTCTTACAGAAAGATACTCAAACGAGAAATGAAAAGATACACAATTGGAATAGTAAAGATACGCAAACGATGTAAAGATACACAATTGGAATAGTAAAGATACGCAAACGACGTAAAGATACTCAGTTTGAAAGAAACACACTCCCACACTTGCAAAACTCTCAAATTCAATAGAAACTCGCATCAGAAAGCCTTACAGAAAGACACTGAAACGAGAAATGAAAAGATACACAATTGGAATAGTAAAGATACGCAAACGATGTAAAGATACACAATTGGAATAGTAAAGATACGCAAACGACGTAAAGATACTCAGTTTGAAAGAAACACACTCCCACACTTGCAAAACTCTCAAATTCAATAGAAACTCGCATCAGAAGCCTTACAGAAAGATACTCAACCGAGAAATGAAAAGATACACAATTGGAATAGTAAAGATACGCAAACGATGTAAAGATACACAATTGGAATAGTAAAGATACGCAAACGACGTAAAGATACTCAGTTTGAAAGAAACACACTCCCACACTTCCAAAACTCACAAATTCAATAGAAACTCGCATCAGAAGTCTTACAGAAAGATACTCAAACGAGAAATGAAAAGATACACAATTGGAATAGTAAAGATACGCAAACGATGTAAAGATACACAATTGGAATAGTAAAGATACGCAAACGACGTAAAGATACTCAGTTTGAAAGAAACACACTCCCACACTTGCAAAACTCTCAAATTCAATAGAAACTCGAATCAGAAAGCCTTACAGAAAGACACTGATACGAGAAATGAAAAGATACACAATTGGAATAGTAAAGATACGCAAACGATGTAAAGATACACAATTGGAATAGTAAAAATACGCAAACGATGTAAAGATACTCAGTTTGAAAGAAACACACTCCCACACTTGCAAAACTCTCAAATACAATAGAAACTCGCATCAGAAGCCATACAGAAAGATACTCAAACCAGAAATGAAAAGATAAACAATTGGAATAGTAAAGATACGCAAACGATGTAAAGATACACAATTGGAATAGTAAAGATACGCAAACGACGTAAAGATACTCAGTTTGAAAGAAACACACTCCCACACTTCCAAAACTCACAAATTCAATAGAAACTCGCAACAGAAGTCTTACAGAAAGATACTCAAACGAGAAATGAAAAGATACACAATTGGAATAGTAAAGATACGCAAACGATGTAAAGATACACAATTGGAATAGTAAAGATACGCAAACGATGTAAAGATACACAATTGGAATAGTAAAGATACGCAAACGACGTAAAGATACTCAGTTTGAAAGAAACACACTCCCACACTTGCAAAACTCTCAAATTCAATAGAAACTCGCATCAGAAAGCCTTACAGAAAGACACTGAAATGAGAAATGAAAAGATACACAATTGGAATAGTAAAGATACGCAAACGATGTAAAGATACACAATTGGAATAGTAAAGATACGCAAACGACGTAAAGATACTCAGTTTGAAAGAAACACACTCCCACACTTGCAAAACTCTCAAATACAATAGAAACTCGCATTAGAAGCCTTACAGAAAGATACTCAAACGAGAAATGAAAAGATACACAATTGGAATAGTAAAGATACGCAAGCGATGTAAAGATACATAATTGGAATAGTAAAGATACGCAAACGATGTAAAGATACTCAGTTTGAAAGAAACACACTCCCACACTTGCAAAACTCTCAAATTCAATAGAAACTCGCATCAGAAAGCCTTACAGAAAGACACTGAAACGAGAAATGAAAAGATACACAATTGGAATAGTAAAGATACGCAAACGATGGTAAGATACACAATTGGAATAGTAAAGATACGCAAACGACGTAAAGATACTCAGTTTGAAAGAAACACACTCCCACACTTGCAAAACTCTCAAATTCAATAGAAACTCGCATCAGAAAGCCTTACAGAAAGACACTGAAACGAGAAATGAAAAGATACACAATTGGAATAGTAAAGATACGCAAACGATGTAAAGATACACAATTGGAATAGTAAAGATACGCAAACGATGTAAAGATACTCAGTTTGAAAGAAACACACTCCCACACTTGCAAAACTCTCAAATACAATAGACACTCGCATCAGAAGCCATACAGAAAGATACTTAAACGAAAAATGAAAAGATACACAATTGGAGTAGTAAAGATACGCAAACGATGTAAAGATACACAATTGGAATAGTAAAGATACGCAAACGACGTAAAGATACTCAGTTTGAAAGAAACACACTCCCACACTTGCAAAACTCTCAAATTCAATAGAAACTCGCATCAGAAAGCCTTACAGAAAGACACTGAAACGAGAAATGAAAAGATACACAATTGGAATAGTAAAGATACGCAAACGATGTAAAGATACACAATTGGAATAGTAAAGATACGCAAACGACGTAAAGATACTCAGTTTGAAAGAAACACACTCCCACACTTGCAAAACTCTCAAATTCAATAGAAACTCGCATCAGAAGCCTTACAGAAAGATACTCAAACGAGAAATGAAAAGATACACAATTGGAATAGTAAAGATACGCAAACGATGTAAAGATACACAATTGGAATAGTAAAGATACGCAAACGACGTAAAGATACTCAGTTTGAAAGAAACACACTCCCACACTTGCAAAACTCTCAAATTCAATAGAAACTCACATCAGAAAGTCTTACAGAAAGACACTGAAACGAGAAATGAAAAGATACACAATTGGAATAGTAAAGATACACAATTGGAATAGTAAAGATACGCAAACGATGTAAAGATACTCAGTTTGAAAGAAACACACTCCCACACTTGCAAAACTCTCAAATTCAATAGAAACTCGCATCAGAAGCCTTACAGAAAGATACTCAAACGAGAAATGAAAAGATACACAATTGGAATAGTAAAGATACGCAAACGATGTAAAGATACACAATTGGAATAGTAAAGATACGCAAACGATGTAAAGATACTCAGTTTGAAAGAAACACACTCCCACAGTTGCAAAACTCTCAAATTCAATAGAAACTCGCATCAGAAAGCCTTACAGAAAGATACTCAAACGAGAAATGAAAAGATACACAATTGGAATAGTAAAGATACGCAAACGATGTAAAGATACTCAGTTTGAAAGAAACACACTCCCACACTTGCAAAACTCACAAATTCAATAGAAACTCGCATCAGAAGCCTTACAGAAAGATACTCAAACGAGAAATGAAAAGATACACAATTGGAATAATAAAGATACGCAAACGATGTAAAGATACACAATTGGAATAGTAAAGATACGCAAACGACGTAAAGATACTCAGTTTGAAAGAAACACACTCCCACACTTGCAAAACTCTCAAATTCAATAGAAACTCGCATCAGAAAGCCTTACAGAAAGACACTGAAACGAGAAATGAAAAGATACACAATTGGAATAGTAAAGATACGCAAACGATGTAAAGATACACAATTGGAATAGTAAAGATACGCAAACGATGTAAAGATACACAATTGGAATAGTAAAGATACGCAAACGACGTAAAGATACTCAGTTTGAAAGAAACACACTCCCACACTTGCAAAACTCTCAAATTCAATAGAAACTCGCATCAGAAGCCTTACAGAAAGATGCTCAAACGAGAAATGAAAAGATACACAATTGGAATAGTAAAGATACGCAAACGATGGTAAGATACACAATTTGAATAGTAAAGATACGCAAACGACGTAAAGATACTCAGTTTCAATGAAACACACTCCCACACTTGCAAAACTCTCAAATTCAATAGAAACTCGCATCAGAAAGCCTTACAGAAAGACACTGAAACGAGAAATGAAAAGATACACAATTGGAATAGTAAAGATACGCAAACGATGTAAAGATACACAATTGGAATAGTAAAGATACGCAAACGACGTAAAGATACTCAGTTTGAAAGAAACACACTCCCACACTTGCAAAACTCTCAAATTCAATAGAAACTCGCACCAGAAGCCTTACAGAAAGATACTCAAACGAGAAATGAAAAGATACACAATTGGAATAGTAAAGATACGCAAACGATGTAAAGATACACAATTGGAATAGTAAAGATACGCAAACGATGTAAAGATACTCAGTTTGAAAGAAACACACTCCCACAGTTGCAAAACTCTCAAATTCAATAGAAACTCGCATCAGAAAGCCTTACAGAAAGATACTCAAACGAGAAATGAAAAGATACAAAATTGGAATAGTAAAGATACGCAAACGATGTAAAGATACTCAGTTTGAAAGAAACACATTCCCACACTTGCAAAACTCTCAAATTCAATAGAAACTCGCATCAGAAAACCTTACAGAAAGATACTCAAACGAGAAATGAAAAGATACACAATTGGAATAGTAAAGATACGCAAACGATGTAAAGATACACAATTGGAATAGTAAAGATACGCAAACGATGTAAAGATACTCAGTTTGAAAGAAACACACTCCCACACTTGCAAAACTCTCAAATACAATAGAAACTCGCATCAGAAGCCATACAGAAAGATACTTAAACGAAAAATGAAAAGATACACAATTGGAGTAGTAAAGATACGCAAACGATGTAAAGATACACAATTGGAATAGTAAAGATACGCAAACGACGTAAAGATACTCAGTTTGAAAGAAACACACTCCCACACTTGCAAAACTCTCAAATTCAATAGAAACTCGCATCAGAAAGCCTTACAGAAAGATACTGAAACGAGAAATGAAAAGATACACAATTGGAATAGTAAAGATACGCAAACGATGTAAAGATACACAATTGGAATAGTAAAGATACGCAAACGATGTAAAGATACACAATTGGAATAGTAAAGATACGCAAACGATGTAAAGATACTCAGTTTGAAAGAAACACACTCCCACACTTGCAAAACTCACAAATTCAATAGAAACTCGCATCAGAAGCCTTACAGAAAGATACTCAAACGAGAAATGAAAAGATACACAATTGGAATAGTAAAGATACGCAAACGATGTAAAGATACACAATTGGAATAGTAAAGATACGCAAACGATGTAAAGATACTCAGTTTGAAAGAAACACACTCCCACACTTGCAAAACTCTCAAATACAATAGAAACTCGCATCAGAAGCCATACAGAAAGATACTTAAACGAAAAATGAAAAGATACACAATTGGAGTAGTAAAGATACGCAAACGAAGTAAAGATACACAATTGGAATAGTAAAGATACGCAAACGACGTAAAGATACTCAGTTTGAAAGAAACACACTCCCACACTTGCAAAACTCTCAAATTCAATAGAAACTCGCATCAGAAAGCCTTACAGAAAGATACTGAAACGAGAAATGAAAAGATACACAATTGGAATAGTAAAGATACGCAAACGATGTAAAGATACACAATTGGAATAGTAAAGATACGCAAACGATGTAAAGATACACAATTGGAATAGTAAAGATACGCAAACGACGTAAAGATACTCAGTTTGAAAGAAACACACTCCCACACTTGCAAAACTCACAAATTCAATAGAAACTCGCATCAGAAGCCTTACAGAAAGATACTCAAACGAGAAATGAAAAGATACACAATTGGAATAGTAAAGATACGCAAACGATGTAAAGATACACAATTGGAATAGTAAAGATACGCAAACGACGTAAAGATACTCAGTTTGAAAGAAACACACTCTCACACTTGCAAAACTCTCAAATTCAATAGAAACTCGCATCAGAAAGCCTTACAGAAAGACACTGATACGAGAAATGAAAAGATACACAATTGGAATAGTAAAGATACGCAAACGATGTAAAGATACACAATTGGAATAGTAAAGATACGCAAACGATGTAAAGATACACAATTGGAATAGTAAAGATACGCAAACGACGTAAAGATACTCAGTTTGAAAGAAACACACTCCCACACTTGCAAAACTCTCAAATTCAATAGAAACTCGCATCAGAAAGCCTTACAGAAAGACACTGAAACGAGAAATGAAAAGATACACAATTGGAATAGTAAAGATACGCAAACGATGGTAAGATACACAATTGGAATAGTAAAGATACGCAAACGACGTAAAGATACTCAGTTTCAATGAAACACACTCCCACACTTGCAAAACTCTCAAATTCAATAGAAACTCGCATCAGAAAGCCTTACAGAAAGACACTGAAACGAGAAATGAAAAGATACACAATTGGAATAGTAAAGATACGCAAACGATGTAAAGATACACAATTGGAATAGTAAAGATACGCAAACGATGTAAAGATACTCAGTTTGAAAGAAACACACTCCCACACTTGCAAAACTCTCAAATACAATAGAAACTCGCATCAGAAGCCTTACAGAAAGATACTCAAACGAGAAATGAAAAGATACACAATTGGAATAGTAAAGATACGCAAACGATGTAAAGATACACAATTGGAATAGTAAAGATACGCAAACGATGTAAAGATACTCAGTTTGAAAGAAACACACTCCCACAGTTGCAAAACTCTCAAATTCAATAGAAACTCGCATCAGAAAGCCTTACAGAAAGATACTCAAACGAGAAATGAAAAGATACAAAATTGGAATAGTAAAGATACGCAAACGATGTAAAGATACTCAGTTTGAAAGAAACACACTCCCACACTTGCAAAACTCTCAAATTCAATAGAAACTCGCATCAGAAAGCCTTACAGAAAGATACTCAAACGAGAAATGAAAAGATACACAATTGGAATAGTAAAGATACGCAAACGATGTAAAGATACACAATTGGAATAGTAAAGATACGCAAACGATGTAAAGATACTCAGTTTGAAAGAAATACACTCCCACACTTGCAAAACTCTCAAATACAATAGAAACTCACATCAGAAGCCATACAGAAAGATACTTAAACGAAAAATGAAAAGATACACAATTGGAGTAGTAAAGATACGCAAACGATGTAAAGATACACAATTGGAATAGTAAAGATACGCAAACGACGTAAAGATACTCAGTTTGAAAGAAACACACTCCCACACTTGCAAAACTCTCAAATTCAATAGAAACTCGCATCAGAAAGCCTTACAGAAAGATACTGAAACGAGAAATGAAAAGATACACAATTGGAATAGTAAAGATACGCAAACGATGTAAAGATACACAATTGGAATAGTTAAGATACGCAAACGATGTAAAGATACACAATTGGAATAGTAAAGATACGCAAACGACGTAAAGATACTCAGTTTGAAAGAAACACACTCCCACACTTGCAAAACTCAAAAATTCAATAGAAACTCGCATCAGAAGCCTTACAGAAAGATACTCAAACGAGAAATGAAAAGATACACAATTGGAATAGTAAAGATACGCAAACGATGTAAAGATACACAATTGGAATAGTAAAGATACGCAAACGACGTAAAGATACTCAGTTTGAAAGAAACACACTCCCACACTTGCAAAACTCTCAAATTCAATAGAAACTCGCATCAGAAAGCCTTACAGAAAGACACTGATACGAGAAATGAAAAGATACACAATTGGAATAGTAAAGATACGCAAACGATGTAAAGATACACAATTGGAATAGTAAAGATACGCAAACGATGTAAAGATACACAATTGGAATAGTAAAGATACGCAAACGACGTAAAGATACTCAGTTTGAAAGAAACACACTCCCACACTTGCAAAACTCTCAAATTTAATAGAAACTCGCATCAGAAAGCCTTACAGAAAGACACTGAAACGAGAAATGAAAAGATACACAATTGGAATAGTAAAGATACGCAAACGATGGTAAGATACACAATTGGAATAGTAAAGATACGCAAACGACGTAAAGATACTCAGTTTCAATGAAACACACTCCCACACTTGCAAAACTCTCAAATTCAATAGAAACTCGCATCAGAAAGCCTTACAGAAAGACACTGAAACGAGAAATGAAAAGATACACAATTGGAATAGTAAAGATACGCAAACGATGTAAAGATACACAATTGGAATAGTAAAGATACGCAAACGATGTAAAGATACTCAGTTTGAAAGAAACACACTCCCACACTTGCAAAACTCTCAAATTCAATAGAAACTCGCATCAGAAGCCTTACAGAAAGATACTCAAACGAGAAATGAAAAGATACACAATTGGAATAGTAAAGATACGCAAACGATGTAAAGATACTCAGTTTGAAAGAAACACACTCCCACAGTTGCAAAACTCTCAAATTCAATAGAAACTCGCATCAGAAAGCCTTACAGAAAGATACTCAAACGAGAAATGAAAAGATACAAAATTGGAATAGTAAAGATACGCAAACGATGTAAAGATACTCAATTTGAAAGAAACACACTCCCACACTTGCAAAACTCTCAAATTCAATAGAAACTCGCATCAGAAAGCCTTACAGAAAGATACTCAAACGAGAAATGAAAAGATACACAATTGGAATAGTAAAGATACGCAAACGATGTAAAGATACACAATTGGAATAGTAAAGATACGCAAACGATGTAAAGATACTCAGTTTGAAAGAAACACACTCCCACACTTGCAAAACTCTCAAATACAATAGAAACTCACATCAGAAGCCATACAGAAAGATACTTAAACGAAAAATGAAAAGATACACAATTGGAGTAGTAAAGATACGCAAACGATGTAAAGATACACAATTGGAATAGTAAAGATACGCAAACGACGTAAAGATACTCAGTTTGAAAGAAACACACTCCCACACTTGCAAAACTCTCAAATTCAATAGAAACTCGCATCAGAAAGCCTTACAGAAAGATACTGAAACGAGAAATGAAAAGATACACAATTGGAATAGTAAAGATACGCAAACGATGTAAAGATACACAATTGGAATAGTAAAGATACGCAAACGATGTAAAGATACACAATTGGAATAGTAAAGATACGCAAACGACGTAAAGATACTCAGTTTGAAAGAAACACACTCCCACACTTGCAAAACTCTCAAATTCAATAGAAACTCGCATCAGAAAGCCTTACAGAAAGATACTCAAACGAGAAATGAAAAGATACAAAATTGGAATAGTAAAGATACGCAAACGATGTAAAGATACTCAGTTTGAAAGAAACACACTCCCACACTTGCAAAACTCTAAAATTCAATAGAAACTCGCATCAGAAAGCCTTACAGAAAGATACTCAAACGAGAAATGAAAAGATACACAATTGGAATAGTAAAGATACGCAAACGATGTAAAGATACACAATTGGAATAGTAAAGATACGCAAACGATGTAAAGATACTCAGTTTGAAAGAAACACACTCCCACACTTGCAAAACTCTCAAATACAATAGAAACTCGCATCAGAAGCCATACATAAAGATACTTAAACGAAAAATGAAAAGATACACAATTGGAGTAGTAAAGATACGCAAACGATGTAAAGATACACAATTGGAATAGTAAAGATACGCAAACGACGTAAAGATACTCAGTTTGAAAGAAACACACTCCCACACTTGCAAAACTCTCAAATTCAATAGAAACTCGCATCAGAAAGCCTTACAGAAAGATACTGAAACGAGAAATGAAAAGATACACAATTGGAATAGTAAAGATACGCAAACGATGTAAAGATACACAATTGGAATAGTAAAGATACGCAAACGATGTAAAGATACACAATTGGAATAGTAAAGATACGCAAACGACGTAAAGATACTCAGTTTGAAAGAAACACACTCCCACACTTGCAAAACTCTCAAATTCAATAGAAACTCGCATCAGAAGCCTTACAGAAAGATACTCAAACGAGAAATGAAAAGATACACAATTGGAATAATAAAGATACGCAAACGATGTAAAGATACACAATTGGAATAGTAAAGATACGCAAACGACGTAAAGATACTCAGTTTGAAAGAAACACACTCCCACACTTGCAAAACTCTCAAATTCAATAGAAACTCGCATCAGAAAGCCTTACAGAAAGACACTGAAACGAGAAATGAAAAGATACACAATTGGAATAGTAAAGATACGCAAACGATGTAAAGATACACAATTGGAATAGTAAAGATACGCAAACGATGTAAAGATACACAATTGGAATAGTAAAGATACGCAAACGACGTAAAGATACTCAGTTTGAAAGAAACACACTCCCACACTTGCAAAACTCTCAAATTCAATAGAAACTCGCATCAGAAGCCTTACAGAAAGATGCTCAAACGAGAAATGAAAAGATACACAATTGGAATAGTAAAGATACGCAAACGATGGTAAGATACACAATTTGAATAGTAAAGATACGCAAACGACGTAAAGATACTCAGTTTCAATGAAACACACTCCCACACTTGCAAAACTCTCAAATTCAATAGAAACTCGCATCAGAAAGCCTTACAGAAAGACACTGAAACGAGAAATGAAAAGATACACAATTGGAATAGTAAAGATACGCAAACGATGTAAAGATACACAATTGGAATAGTAAAGATACGCAAACGACGTAAAGATACTCAGTTTGAAAGAAACACACTCCCACACTTGCAAAACTCTCAAATTCAATAGAAACTCGCATCAGAAGCCTTACAGAAAGATACTCAAACGAGAAATGAAAAGATACACAATTGGAATAGTAAAGATACGCAAACGATGTAAAGATACACAATTGGAATAGTAAAGATACGCAAACGATGTAAAGATACTCAGTTTGAAAGAAACACACTCCCACAGTTGCAAAACTCTCAAATTCAATAGAAACTCGCATCAGAAAGCCTTACAGAAAGACACTGAAACGAGAAATGAAAAGATACACAATTGGAATAGTAAAGATACGCAAACGATGTAAAGATACACAATTGGAATAGTAAAGATACGCAAACGATGTAAAGATACACAATTGGAATAGTAAAGATACGCAAACGACGTAAAGATACTCAGTTTGAAAGAAACACACTCCCACACTTGCAAAACTCTCAAATTCAATAGAAACTCGCATCAGAAGCCTTACAGAAAGATGCTCAAACGAGAAATGAAAAGATACACAATTGGAATAGTAAAGATACGCAAACGATGGTAAGATACACAATTTGAATAGTAAAGATACGCAAACGACGTAAAGATACTCAGTTTCAATGAAACACACTCCCACACTTGCAAAACTCTCAAATTCAATAGAAACTCGCATCAGAAAGCCTTACAGAAAGACACTGAAACGAGAAATGAAAAGATACACAATTGGAATAGTAAAGATACGCAAACGATGTAAAGATACACAATTGGAATAGTAAAGATACGCAAACGACGTAAAGATACTCAGTTTGAAAGAAACACACTCCCACACTTGCAAAACTCTCAAATTCAATAGAAACTCGCATCAGAAGCCTTACAGAAAGATACTCAAACGAGAAATGAAAAGATACACAATTGGAATAGTAAAGATACGCAAACGATGTAAAGATACACAATTGGAATAGTAAAGATACGCAAACGATGTAAAGATACTCAGTTTGAAAGAAACACACTCCCACAGTTGCAAAACTCTCAAATTCAATAGAAACTCGCATCAGAAAGCCTTACAGAAAGATACTCAAACGAGAAATGAAAAGATACAAAATTGGAATAGTAAAGATACGCAAACGATGTAAAGATACTCAGTTTGAAAGAAACACACTCCCACACTTGCAAAACTCTCAAATTCAATAGAAACTCGCATCAGAAAACCTTACAGAAAGATACTCAAACGAGAAATGAAAAGATACACAATTGGAATAGTAAAGATACGCAAACGATGTAAAGATACACAATTGGAATAGTAAAGATACGCAAACGATGTAAAGATACTCAGTTTGAAAGAAACACACTCCCACACTTGCAAAACTCTCAAATACAATAGAAACTCGCATCAGAAGCCATACAGAAAGATACTTAAACGAAAAATGAAAAGATACACAATTGGAGTAGTAAAGATACGCAAACGATGTAAAGATACACAATTGGAATAGTAAAGATACGCAAACGACGTAAAGATACTCAGTTTGAAAGAAACACACTCCCACACTTGCAAAACTCTCAAATTCAATAGAAACTCGCTTCAGAAAGCCTTACAGAAAGATACTGAAACGAGAAATGAAAAGATACACAATTGGAATAGTAAAGATACGCAAACGATGTAAAGATACACAATTGGAATAGTAAAGATACGCAAACGATGTAAAGATACACAATTGGAATAGTAAAGATACGCAAACGACGTAAAGATACTCAGTTTGAAAGAAACACACTCCCACACTTGCAAAACTCACAAATTCAATAGAAACTCGCATCAGAAGCCTTACAGAAAGATACTCAAACGAGAAATGAAAAGATACACAATTGGAATAGTAAAGATACGCAAACGATGTAAAGATACACAATTGGAATAGTAAAGATACGCAAACGATGTAAAGATACTCAGTTTGAAAGAAACACACTCCCACACTTGCAAAACTCTCAAATACAATAGAAACTCGCATCAGAAGCCATACAGAAAGATACTTAAACGAAAAATGAAAAGATACACAATTGGAGTAGTAAAGATACGCAAACGATGTAAAGATACACAATTGGAATAGTAAAGATACGCAAACGACGTAAAGATACTCAGTTTGAAAGAAACACACTCCCACACTTGCAAAACTCTCAAATTCAATAGAAACTCGCATCAGAAAGCCTTACAGAAAGATACTGAAACGAGAAATGAAAAGATACACAATTGGAATAGTAAAGATACGCAAACGATGTAAAGATACACAATTGGAATAGTAAAGATACGCAAACGATGTAAAGATACACAATTGGAATAGTAAAGATACGCAAACGATGTAAAGATACTCAGTTTGAAAGAAACACACTCCCACACTTGCAAAACTCACAAATTCAATAGAAACTCGCATCAGAAGCCTTACAGAAAGATACTCAAACGAGAAATGAAAAGATACACAATTGGAATAGTAAAGATACGCAAACGATGTAAAGATACACAATTGGAATAGTAAAGATACGCAAACGACGTAAAGATACTCAGTTTGAAAGAAACACACTCCCACACTTGCAAAACTCTCAAATTCAATAGAAACTCGCATCAGAAAGCCTTACAGAAAGACACTGAAACGAGAAATGAAAAGATACACAATTGGAATAGTAAAGATACGCAAACGATGGTAAGATACACAATTGGAATAGTAAAGATACGCAAACGACGTAAAGATACTCAGTTTCAATGAAACACACTCCCACACTTGCAAAACTCTCAAATTCAATAGAAACTCGCATCAGAAAGCCTTACAGAAAGACACTGAAACGAGAAATGAAAAGATACACAATTGGAATAGTAAAGATACGCAAACGATGTAAAGATACACAATTGGAATAGTAAAGATACGCAAACGATGTAAAGATACTCAGTTTGAAAGAAACACACTCCCACACTTGCAAAACTCTCAAATTCAATAGAAACTCGCATCAGAAAGCCTTACAGAAAGATACTGAAACGAGAAATGAAAAG
Source organism: Argentina anserina (assembly GCF_933775445.1). Classification (NCBI taxonomy): domain Eukaryota; kingdom Viridiplantae; phylum Streptophyta; class Magnoliopsida; order Rosales; family Rosaceae; genus Argentina; species Argentina anserina. The sequence continues at coordinate 112,109 of NW_026089509.1, read as the reverse complement.
ATACACAATTGGAATAGTAAAGATACGCAAACGATGTAAAGATACACAATTGGAATAGTAAAGATACGCAAACGATGTAAAGATACACAATTGGAATAGTAAAGATACGCAAACGACGTAAAGATACTCAGTTTGAAAGAAACACACTCCCACACTTGCAAAACTCACAAATTCAATAGAAACTCGCATCAGAAGCCTTACAGAAAGATACTCAAACGAGAAATGAAAAGATACACAATTGGAATAGTAAAGATACGCAAACGATGTAAAGATACACAATTGGAATAGTAAAGATACGCAAACGATGTAAAGATACTCAGTTTGAAAGAAACACACTCCCACACTTGCAAAACTCTCAAATACAATAGAAACTCGCATCAGAAGCCATACAGAAAGATACTTAAACGAAAAATGAAAAGATACACAATTGGAGTAGTAAAGATACGCAAACGATGTAAAGATACACAATTGGAATAGTAAAGATACGCAAACGACGTAAAGATACTCAGTTTGAAAGAAACACACTCCCACACTTGCAAAACTCTCAAATTCAATAGAAACTCGCATCAGAAAGCCTTACAGAAAGATACTGAAACGAGAAATGAAAAGATACACAATTGGAATAGTAAAGATACGCAAACGATGTAAAGATACACAATTGGAATAGTAAAGATACGCAAACGATGTAACGATACACAATTGGAATAGTAAAGATACGCAAACGACGTAAAGATACTCAGTTTGAAAGAAACACACTCCCACACTTGCAAAACTCACAAATTCAATAGAAACTCGCATCAGAAGCCTTACAGAAAGATACTCAAACGAGAAATGAAAAGATACACAATTGGAATAGTAAAGATACGCAAACGATGTAAAGATACACAATTGGAATAGTAAAGATACGCAAACGATGTAAAGATACTCAGTTTGAAAGAAACACACTCCCACACTTGCAAAACTCTCAAATTCAATAGAAACTCGCATCAGAAAGCCTTACAGAAAGACACTGAAACGAGAAATGAAAAGATACACAATTGGAATAGTAAAGATACGCAAACGATGGTAAGATACACAATTGGAATAGTAAAGATACGCAAACGACGTAAAGATACTCAGTTTCAATGAAACACACTCCCACACTTGCAAAACTCTCAAATTCAATAGAAACTCGCATCAGAAAGCCTTACAGAAAGACACTGAAACGAGAAATGAAAAGATACACAATTGGAATAGTAAAGATACGCAAACGATGTAAAGATACTCAGTTTGAAAGAAACACACTCCCACACTTGCAAAACTCTCAAATTCAATAGAAACTCGCATCAGAAGCCTTACAGAAAGATACTCAAACGAGAAATGAAAAGATACACAATTGGAATAGTAAAGATACGCAAACGATGTAAAGATACACAATTGGAATAGTAAAGATACGCAAACGATGTAAAGATACTCAGTTTGAAAGAAACACACTCCCACAGTTGCAAAACTCTCAAATTCAATAGAAACTCGCATCAGAAAGCCTTACAGAAAGATACTCAAACGAGAAATGAAAAGATACAAAATTGGAATAGTAAAGATACGCAAACGATGTAAAGATACTCAGTTTGAAAGAAACACACTCCCACACTTGCAAAACTCTCAAATTCAATAGAAACTCGCATCAGAAAGCCTTACAGAAAGATACTCAAACGAGAAATGAAAAGATACACAATTGGAATAGTAAAGATACGCAAACGATGTAAAGATACACAATTGGAATAGTAAAGATACGCAAACGATGTAAAGATACTCAGTTTGAAAGAAACACACTCCCACACTTGCAAAACTCTCAAATACAATAGAAACTCACATCAGAAGCCATACAGAAAGATACTTAAACGAAAAATGAAAAGATACACAATTGGAGTAGTAAAGATACGCAAACGATGTAAAGATACACAATTGGAATAGTAAAGATACGCAAACGACGTAAAGATACTCAGTTTGAAAGAAACACACTCCCACACTTGCAAAACTCTCAAATTCAATAGAAACTCGCATCAGAAAGCCTTACAGAAAGATACTCAAACGAGAAATGAAAAGATACACAATTGGAATAGTAAAGATACGCAAACGATGTAAAGATACACAATTGGAATAGTAAAGATACGCAAACGATGTAAAGATACTCAGTTTGAAAGAAACACACTCCCACACTTGCAAAACTCTCAAATACAATAGAAACTCACATCAGAAGCCATACAGAAAGATACTTAAACGAAAAATGAAAAGATACACAATTGGAGTAGTAAAGATACGCAAACGATGTAAAGATACACAATTGGAATAGTAAATATACGCAAACGACGTAAAGATACTCAGTTTGAAAGAAACACACTCCCACACTTGCAAAACTCTCAAATTCAATAGAAACTCGCATCAGAAAGCCTTACAGAAAGATACTCAAACGAGAAATGAAAAGATACACAATTAGAATAGTAAAGATACGCAAACGATGTAAAGATACACAATTGGAATAGTAAAGATACGCAAACGATGTAAAGATACTCAGTTTGAAAGAAACACACTCCCACACTTGCAAAACTCTCAAATACAATAGAAACTCGCATCAGAAGCCATACAGAAAGATACTTAAACGAAAAATGAAAAGATACACAATTGGAATAGTAAAGATACGCAAACGATGTAAAGATACACAATTGGAATAGTAAAGATACGCAAACGATGTAAAGATACACAATTGGAATAGTAAAGATACGCAAACGACGTAAAGATACTCAGTTTGAAAGAAACACACTCCCACACTTGCAAAACTCTCAAATTCAATAGAAACTCGCATCAGAAAGCCTTACAGAAAGACACTGATACGAGAAATGAAAAGATACACAATTGGAATAGTAAAGATACGCAAACGATCTAAAGATACACAATTGGAATAGTAAAGATACGCAAACGATGTAAAGATACACAATTGGAATAGTAAAGATACGCAAACGACGTAAAGATACTCAGTTTGAAAGAAACACACTCCCACACTTGCAAAACTCTCAAATTCAATAGAAACTCGCATCAGAAAGCCTTACAGAAAGACACTGAAACGAGAAATGAAAAGATACACAATTGGAATAGTAAAGATACGCAAACGATGGTAAGATACACAATTGGAATAGTAAAGATACGCAAACGACGTAAAGATACTCAGTTTCAATGAAACACACTCCCACACTTGCAAAACTCTCAAATTCAATAGAAACTCGCATCAGAAAGCCTTACAGAAAGACACTGAAACGAGAAATGAAAAGATACACAATTGGAATAGTAAAGATACGCAAACGATGTAAAGATACACAATTGGAATAGTAAAGATACGCAAACGATGTAAAGATACTCAGTTTGAAAGAAACACACTCCCACACTTGCAAAACTCTCAAATTCAATAGAAACTCGCATCAGAAGCCTTACAGAAAGATACTCAAACGAGAAATGAAAAGATACACAATTGGAATAGTAAAGATACGCAAACGATGTAAAGATACACAATTGGAATAGTAAAGATACGCAAACGATGTAAAGATACTCAGTTTGAAAGAAACACACTCCCACAGTTGCAAAACTCTCAAATTCAATAGAAACTCGCATCAGAAAGCCTTACAGAAAGATACTCAAACGAGAAATGATAAGATACAAAATTGGAATAGTAAAGATACGCAAACGATGTAAAGATACTCAGTTTGAAAGAAACACACTCCCACACTTGCAAAACTCTCAAATTCAATAGAAACTCGCATCAGAAAGCCTTACAGAAAGATACTCAAACGAGAAATGAAAAGATACACAATTGGAATAGTAAAGATACGCAAACGATGTAAAGATACACAATTGGAATAGTAAAGATACGCAAACGATGTAAAGATACTCAGTTTGAAAGAAACACACTCCCACACTTGCAAAACTCTCAAATACAATAGAAACTCGCATTAGAAGCCATACAGAAAGATACTTAAACGAAAAATGAAAAGATACACAATTGGAGTAGTAAAGATACGCAAACGATGTAAAGATACACAATTGGAATAGTAAAGATACGCAAACGACGTAAAGATACTCAGTTTGAAAGAAACACACTCCCACACTTGCAAAACTCTCAAATTCAATAGAAACTCGCATCAGAAAGCCTTACAGAAAGATACTGAAACGAGAAATGAAAAGATACACAATTGGAATAGTAAAGATACGCAAACGATGTAAAGATACACAATTGGAATAGTAAAGATACGCAAACGATGTAAAGATACACAATTGGAATAGTAAAGATACGCAAACGACGTAAAGATACTCAGTTTGAAAGAAACATACTCCCACACTTGCAAAACTCACAAATTCAATAGAAACTCGCATCAGAAGCCTTACAGAAAGATACTCAAACGAGAAATGAAAAGATACACAATTGGAATAGTAAAGATACGCAAACGATGTAAAGATACACAATTGGAATAGTAAAGATACGCAAACGACGTAAAGATACTCAGTTTGAAAGAAACACACTCCCACACTTGCAAAACTCTCAAATTCCATAGAAACTCGCATCAGAAAGCCTTACAGAAAGACACTGAAACGAGAAATGAAAAGATACACAATTGGAATAGTAAAGATACGCAAACGATGTAAAGATACACAATTGGAATAGTAAAGATACGCAAACGATGTAAAGATATACAATTGGAATAGTAAAGATACGCAAACGACGTAAAGATACTCAGTTTGAAAGAAACACACTCCCACACTTGCAAAACTCTCAAATTCAATAGAAACTCGCATCAGAAGCCTTACAGAAAGATACTCAAACGAGAAATGAAAAGATACACAATTGGAATAGTAAAGATACGCAAACGATGTAAAGATACACAATTGGAATAGTAAAGATACGCAAACGACGTAAAGATACTCAGTTTGAAAGAAACACACTCCCACACTTGCAAAACTTTCAAATTCAATAGAAACTCGCATCAGAAAACCTTACAGAAAGATACTCAAACGAGAAATGAAAAGATACACAATTGGAATAGTAAAGATACGCAAACGATGTAAAGATACACAATTGGAATAGTAAAGATACGCAAACGATGTAAAGATACTCAGTTTGAAAGAAACACACTCCCACACTTGCAAAACTCTCAAATACAATAGAAACTCGCATCAGAAGCCATACAGAAAGATACTTAAACGAAAAATGAAAAGATACACAATTGGAATAGTAAAGATACGCAAACGATGTAAAGATACACAATTGGAATAGTAAAGATACGCAAACGATGTAAAGATACACAATTAGAATAGTAAAGATACGCAAACGACGTAAAGATACTCAGTTTGAAAGAAACACACTCCCACACTTGCAAAACTCTCAAATTCAATAGAAACTCGCATCAGAAAGCCTTACAGAAAGACACTGATACGAGAAATGAAAAGATACACAATTGGAATAGTAAAGATACGCAAACGATGTAAAGATACACAATTGGAATAGTAAAGATACGCAAACGATGTAAAGATACACAATTGGAATAGTAAAGATACGCAAACGACGTAAAGATACTCAGTTTGAAAGAAACACACTCCCACACTTGCAAAATTCTCAAATTCAATAGAAACTCGCATCAGAAAGCCTTACAGAAAGACACTGAAACGAGAAATGAAAAGATACACAATTGGAATAGTAAAGATACGCAAACGATGGTAAGATACACAATTGGAATAGTAAAGATACGCAAACGACGTAAAGATACTCAGTTTTAATGAAACACACTCCCACACTTGCAAAACTCTCAAATTCAATAGAAACTCGCATCAGAAAGCCTTACAGAAAGACACTGAAACGAGAAATGAAAAGATACACAATTGGAATAGTAAAGATACGCAAACGATGTAAAGATACACAATTGGAATAGTAAAGATACGCAAACGATGTAAAGATACTCAGTTTGAAAGAAACACACTCCCACACTTGCAAAACTCTCAAATTCAATAGAAACTCGCATCAGAAGCCTTACAGAAAGATACTCAAACGAGAAATGAAAAGATACACAATTGGAATAGTAAAGATACGCAAACGATGTAAAGATACACAATTGGAATAGTAAAGATACGCAAACGATGTAAAGATACTCAGTTTGAAAGAAACACACTCCCACAGTTGCAAAACTCTCAAATTCAATAGAAACTCGCATCAGAAAGCCTTACAGAAAGATACTCAAACGAGAAATGAAAAGATACAAAATTGGAATAGTAAAGATACGCAAACGATGTAAAGATACTCAGTTTGAAAGAAACACACTCCCACACTTGCAAAACTCTCAAATTCAATAGAAACTCGCATCAGAAAGCCTTACAGAAAGATACTCAAACGAGAAATGAAAAGATACACAATTGGAATAGTAAAGATACGCAAACGATGTAAAGATACTCAGTTTGAAAGAAACACACTCCCACACTTGCAAAACTCTCAAATACAATAGAAACTCGCATCAGAAGCCATACAGAAAGATACTTAAACGAAAAATGAAAAGATACACAATTGGAATAGTAAAGATACGCAAACGACGTAAAGATACTCAGTTTGAAAGAAACACACTCCCACACTTGCAAAACTCTCAAATTCAATAGAAACTCGCATCAGAAAGCCTTACAGAAAGACACTGAAACGAGAAATGAAAAGATACACAATTGGAATAGTAAAGATACGCAAACGATGGTAAGATACACAATTGGAATAGTAAAGATACGCAAACGACGTAAAGATACTCAGTTTCAATGAAACACACTCCCACACTTGCAAAACTCTCAAATTCAATAGAAACTCGCATCAGAAAGCCTTACAGAAAGACACTGAAACGAGAAATGAAAAGATACACAATTGGAATAGTAAAGATACGCAAACGATGTAAAGATACACAATTGGAATAGTAAAGATACGCAAACGATGTAAAGATACTCAGTTTGAAAGAAACACACTCCCACACTTGCAAAACTCTCAAATTCAATAGAAACTCGCATCAGAAGCCTTACAGAAAGATACTCAAACGAGAAATGAAAAGATACACAATTGGAATAGTAAAGATACGCAAACGATGTAAAGATACACAATTGGAATAGTAAAGATACGCAAACGATGTAAAGATACTCAGTTTGAAAGAAACACACTCCCACAGTTGCAAAACTCTCAAATTCAATAGAAACTCGCATCAGAAAGCCTTACAGAAAGATACTCAAACGAGAAATGATAAGATACAAAATTGGAATAGTAAAGATACGCAAACGATGTAAAGATACTCAGTTTGAAAGAAACACACTCCCACACTTGCAAAACTCTCAAATTCAATAGAAACTCGCATCAGAAAGCCTTACAGAAAGATACTCAAACGAGAAATGAAAAGATACACAATTGGAATAGTAAAGATACGCAAACGATGTAAAGATACACAATTGGAATAGTAAAGATACGCAAACGATGTAAAGATACTCAGTTTGAAAGAAACACACTCCCACACTTGCAAAACTCTCAAATACAATAGAAACTCGCATTAGAAGCCATACAGAAAGATACTTAAACGAAAAATGAAAAGATACACAATTGGAGTAGTAAAGATACGCAAACGATGTAAAGATACACAATTGGAATAGTAAAGATACGCAAACGACGTAAAGATACTCAGTTTGAAAGAAACACACTCCCACACTTGCAAAACTCTCAAATTCAATAGAAACTCGCATCAGAAAGCCTTACAGAAAGATACTGAAACGAGAAATGAAAAGATACACAATTGGAATAGTAAAGATACGCAAACGATGTAAAGATACACAATTGGAATAGTAAAGATACGCAAACGATGTAAAGATACACAATTGGAATAGTAAAGATACGCAAACGACGTAAAGATACTCAGTCTGAAAGAAACATACTCCCACACTTGCAAAACTCACAAATTCAATAGAAACTCGCATCAGAAGCCTTACAGAAAGATACTCAAACGAGAAATGAAAAGATACACAATTGGAATAGTAAAGATACGCAAACGATGTAAAGATACACAATTGGAATAGTAAAGATACGCAAACGACGTAAAGATACTCAGTTTGAAAGAAACACACTCCCACACTTGCAAAACTCTCAAATTCCATAGAAACTCGCATCAGAAAGCCTTACAGAAAGACACTGAAACGAGAAATGAAAAGATACACAATTGGAATAGTAAAGATACGCAAACGATGTAAAGATACACAATTGGAATAGTAAAGATACGCAAACGATGTAAAGATATACAATTGGAATAGTAAAGATACGCAAACGACGTAAAGATACTCAGTTTGAAAGAAACACACTCCCACACTTGCAAAACTCTCAAATTCAATAGAAACTCGCATCAGAAGCCTTACAGAAAGATACTCAAACGAGAAATGAAAAGATACACAATTGGAATAGTAAAGATACGCAAACGATGTAAAGATACACAATTGGAATAGTAAAGATACGCAAACGACGTAAAGATACTCAGTTTGAAAGAAACACACTCCCACACTTGCAAAACTTTCAAATTCAATAGAAACTCGCATCAGAAAACCTTACAGAAAGATACTCAAACGAGAAATGAAAAGATACACAATTGGAATAGTAAAGATACGCAAACGATGTAAAGATACACAATTGGAATAGTAAAGATACGCAAACGATGTAAAGATACTCAGTTTGAAAGAAACACACTCCCACACTTGCAAAACTCTCAAATACAATAGAAACTCGCATCAGAAGCCATACAGAAAGATACTTAAACGAAAAATGAAAAGATACACAATTGGAATAGTAAAGATACGCAAACGATGTAAAGATACACAATTGGAATAGTAAAGATACGCAAACGATGTAAAGATACACAATTAGAATAGTAAAGATACGCAAACGACGTAAAGATACTCAGTTTGAAAGAAACACACTCCCACACTTGCAAAACTCTCAAATTCAATAGAAACTCGCATCAGAAAGCCTTACAGAAAGACACTGATGCGAGAAATGAAAAGATACACAATTGGAATAGTAAAGATACGCAAACGATGTAAAGATACACAATTGGAATAGTAAAGATACGCAAACGATGTAAAGATACACAATTGGAATAGTAAAGATACGCAAACGACGTAAAGATACTCAGTTTGAAAGAAACACACTCCCACACTTGCAAAATTCTCAAATTCAATAGAAACTCGCATCAGAAAGCCTTACAGAAAGACACTGAAACGAGAAATGAAAAGATACACAATTGGAATAGTAAAGATACGCAAACGATGGTAAGATACACAATTGGAATAGTAAAGATACGCAAACGACGTAAAGATACTCAGTTTTAATGAAACACACTCCCACACTTGCAAAACTCTCAAATTCAATAGAAACTCGCATCAGAAAGCCTTACAGAAAGACACTGAAACGAGAAATGAAAAGATACACAATTGGAATAGTAAAGATACGCAAACGATGTAAAGATACACAATTGGAATAGTAAAGATACGCAAACGATGTAAAGATACTCAGTTTGAAAGAAACACACTCCCACACTTGCAAAACTCTCAAATTCAATAGAAACTCGCATCAGAAGCCTTACAGAAAGATACTCAAACGAGAAATGAAAAGATACACAATTGGAATAGTAAAGATACGCAAACGATGTAAAGATACACAATTGGAATAGTAAAGATACGCAAACGATGTAAAGATACTCAGTTTGAAAGAAACACACTCCCACACTTGCAAAACTCTCAAATTCAATAGAAACTCGCATCAGAAAGCCTTACAGAAAGATACTCAAACGAGAAATGAAAAGATACAAAATTGGAATAGTAAAGATACGCAAACGATGTAAAGATACTCAGTTTGAAAGAAACACACTCCCACACTTGCAAAACTCTCAAATTCAATAGAAACTCGCATCAGAAAGCCTTACAGAAAGATACTCAAACGAGAAATGAAAAGATACACAATTGGAATAGTAAAGATACGCAAACGATGTAAAGATACTCAGTTTGAAAGAAACACACTCCCACACTTGCAAAACTCTCAAATACAATAGAAACTCGCATCAGAAGCCATACAGAAAGATACTTAAACGAAAAATGAAAAGATACACAATTGGAATAGTAAAGATACGCAAACGACGTAAAGATACTCAGTTTGAAAGAAACACACTCCCACACTTGCAAAACTCTCAAATTCAATAGAAACTCGCATCAGAAAGCCTTACAGAAAGATACTGAAACGAGAAATGAAAAGATACACAATTGGAATAGTAAAGATACGCAAACGATGTAAAGATACACAATTGGAATAGTAAAGATACGCAAACGATGTAAAGATACACAATTGGAATAGTAAAGATACGCAAACGACGTAAAGATACTCAGTTTGAAAGAAACACACTCCCACACTTGCAAAACTCACAAATTCAATAGAAACTCGCATCAGAAGCCTTACAAAAAGATACTCAAACGAGAAATGAAAAGATACACAATTGGAATAGTAAAGATACGCAAACGATGTAAAGATACACAATTGGAATAGTAAAGATACGCAAACGACGTAAAGATACTCAGTTTGAAAGAAACACACTCCCACACTTGCAAAACTCTCAAATTCCATAGAAACTCGCATCAGAAAGCCTTACAGAAAGACACTGAAACGAGAAATGAAAAGATACACAATTGGAATAGTAAAGATACGCAAACGATGTAAAGATACACAATTGGAATAGTAAAGATACGCAAACGATGTAAAGATACACAATTGGAATAGTAAAGATACGCAAACGACGTAAAGATACTCAGTTTGAAAGAAACACACTCCCACACTTGCAAAACTCTCAAATTCCATAGAAACTCGCATCAGAAAGCCTTACAGAAAGACACTGAAACGAGAAATGAAAAGATACACAATTGGAATAGTAAAGATACGCAAACGATGTAAAGATACACAATTGGAATAGTAAAGATACGCAAACGATGTAAAGATACACAATTGGAATAGTAAAGATACGCAAACGACGTAAAGATACTCAGTTTGAAAGAAACACACTCCCACACTTGCAAAACTCTCAAATTCAATAGAAACTCGCATCAGAAGCCTTACAGAAAGATACTCAAACGAGAAATGAAAAGATACACAATTGGAATAGTAAAGATACGCAAACGATGTAAAGATACACAATTGGAATAGTAAAGATACGCAAACGACGTAAAGATACTCAGTTTGAAAGAAACACACTCCCACACTTGCAAAACTTTCAAATTCAATAGAAACTCGCATCAGAAAACCTTACAGAAAGATACTCAAACGAGAAATGAAAAGATACACAATTGGAATAGTAAAGATACGCAAACGATGTAAAGATACACAATTGGAATAGTAAAGATACGCAAACGATGTAAAGATACTCAGTTTGAAAGAAACACACTCCCACACTTGCAAAACTCTCAAATACAATAGAAACTCGCATCAGAAGCCATACAGAAAGATACTTAAACGAAAAATGAAAAGATACACAATTGGAATAGTAAAGATACGCAAACGATGTAAAGATACACAATTGGAATAGTAAAGATACGCAAACGATGTAAAGATACACAATTGGAATAGTAAAGATACGCAAACGACGTATTTTCTAAATTCATCACCATTCAACAATTAACACTCAGTCATACATGTGAAGTCTCAAATTCAATAAAATAGATCCAACCAATATCAATCATGAAATTCCAGAAGAAGGTGAATCATCGGAGTATCGTCACAATACTCTCTACAGGACCAAACCATAAGGTGTGGCTCCTAACACTCTCGCGTACCCGACAACATATCAATACCGAGGAGCATGTGATGGGTGCCCGCCTGCAGTCGGATCATCGCTCCCGGATGGTATAGATAATCGCCAAATACGCACTTAGGCTCTGATACCAACTGTAACGACCCCGAAATTTCGAGCTTAAAAACTCAAAATTCTAAAGTCGTTAAACACCAAATAATCTCAAATAAATCGAAATCATTAAAGCGTAACAGCGGATCCCATCTGAGTTTAAAATATAACTCGGTCAAGCCGATTATTACAAACCCAAATGATAATTCAACATATAACAAATGGAATTGTATAATCCTCACAACCTCACAAATAAAATCACACCAAATCCCACACACAATCCACGCTGGAACTTCACCACGACTGGATGCGATCGACTTCGAGTCTTCGGAGTCGTCACTCAATCACCACTACTCAGCACCTGCGGAAGTATCCTCTACACCATTGTAATTGGTGCACCGGGATTGCAACACAAACCCGGTAAGCTTTACAGCTCGTATGAGTAAAATATTAAAATAACTCTCGTCTCATAAAAGACACAACTCCACATCAACACAGCATAATGAAAATCATGAGAAAACGAGCAACCCATCTGGTTACTCAAATACTTTCACAAAATGGTAACTAATGAGCGCTGGTACACATCCGTTACCCCTCACTTAGTATACCGCTGATGTTGGGTAACCACCCGCCACCCAACATCCAAAACAAGCTGAGTACCCATGATCAGATAACCACCCGTTACCTCATGCAGTACTATGGCAGACAGACTAGAGCTCTAACTGTATCGTAAGTTTCGCCCGGCCAAAGGCTAGGTTCCGACTTGCCTCACATGTACAATAATCTCACATCATATTGTACCACACATCACGTCCGAAGACAAATCACAATATTTCACATTTTCCGAGATAAAATCATGTACAATAATCACTCATCATATTGTACGTTTTAAAACTTTCACAATATATCATAATAAAAATCATAACAGTATATTATATAGCAAACTATATATATTTGTATTTATTTACCATTTATACAATATATACATAGTCCACTATATCATATACATGTCATATTTCATAAACACCTGAAAAATTACGTACGATAATCTCACATCATATCGTACCATTAAAATCACACATGCACAATTTTTCTGTCACCGAAATGACTATTTTTAATGAATTAATAACAGTATGTAATTTAATGAACTATATATATATATATGTATTTATTACCATTATACTATATATATACGTAGTCCACTAAGTTATATACATGTTGTAATTCATTAAATAAACACACTTGCAAAAATGTTGAATCACCGCGAGGGTAGATTCGTAATTCAGTGAGATTTTACTCACCTTATTGACTTGAGCGTAATTCCACAATTCGCGATGCTAATTCCTTTCCTCGATTTAACGATCACCTTAAAAGAATAAGAAAAGAATTTAGAATCGTTTCGTAAACCTTTAAATGCCAAAACAGTAATATACGGTTACTGTTCAGCAATTTTGGTTTATACGAAGTTACTGTTCACTATTCACGGTTACTGTACAATACTCAATTAATACGTATTTCTGTACGTATAAATATTATATACGTATTTCTGTACGTATAAATATTATATACGTATTTTTGTACGTATAGATATTAAATATGTACTTCTGTACGTATAAATATTAATACGTACTTCTGTACGTATAACTATTAATACGTATTTATGTACGTATAAATATTAATACGTATTTCTGTACGTATAAACATTAATACGTATTTATGTACGTATTAATATTAAATACGTATTTCTGTACGTATAAATATTATATACGTATTTCTGTACGTATAAATATTAGATACGTATTTCTGTACGTATAAATATTATATACGTATTTCTGTACGTATAAATATTAATACGTATTTTGTACGTATACGTACGATTTAAATGTAAATACAACTCAGTAAATAAAATTTACTAAATTACCCTTTTACAAATTACTTTTTACATTTACTGAAAGTAATTTATAATTACATTTACCGAAGGTAAAATTTAATTACATTTACCGCAGTAAATAAAATTTACATTTACATTTCAGTAAATTACCAAAATACCCCTATCGGAAAATATTTTCACACCACCGCACGTGGCGGCGCGTGGGGCACACGCGCCACCCGCCGGCAGGCGGCGCGTGGGGCTCACTCGCCGAAGCCACCCACGGCGCGTGTGACGCCACCCCGGCCCAAAATCACTCCCTTTTCTTTTCCCTTCCTCCTCCACTGCCTCATGCCGCTCCTAGACTCTTACACACTCCCACACGCGCCGCCTAAGGCGGCGGTGTCTACCATACCCTCCTTCCTCCGATCTTCTCCAAAATCACTCCAATTCGATTCCAAAAATTTCAACAACCCATCAACACAACCAAACAAACGTAAAACTCACCTAATCAAACTCTTGGATGCACCGAAGCTTGTCGGATCGGCAGTGCTCGGCTCGGGTGAGGGGCGGTGTGGCGAGCTTGGGTTTTGGCGAGGGGGAACTCGTGATGCCGTAGGGAGGAGCGGTGTAGTACACAACCACCTGGATGAGGAGATCGTCGGCAATGGAGTTTTCGGAGGGGGGAAGGCTCGGTGTCGATCCACCGCGACGAAGGAAGGCGCGTCTTGCTTCGGGAAGGATGCAGACGTGTTGTGGTGGAGCAGCGACCGGCGGTGAGCAGCACGGAGCCGGAGTTCGTCCGGTCTTGGTGGAATTTCTTGAAGAAGGGGGAGTCGGGGGAAGGAGAGAGAGCCGAGAGAGAGAGAGAGAGAGAAAAAGGGGGGCGGCTGTTTGGAGAGAGTGAGAGAATGGGTTTTCCTGAAATGGAAACCCTAATCTCTAAATCATTCTATTTATACTAGTTTCCAAATCGGAAACTAACTTCCGACGTTAATAACTTTTACGTACGTCGTCCGATTAGAACGCGTCACATATCCACGAATTCGTATCGACGTGCTCTACAACTTTCGTGAAGAAAGTTTTCACAACCGAGCGACGAAATAAAAGTCGATAAATTCGTTCGGAAACGTAACGTTTTCTTATTAAACGTTCTCGGAACGTTTCCGTTCCCGTTTCGTAACGTTTGCAAGTAATCGTATTCGGTTTAAATCAACTTCACAACTTAATAGAATTTAATTCAACCAAATATCGTTTTGAAAAATTGGGGTTATTACATAAAGATACGCAAACGACGTAAAGATACTCAGTTTGAAAGAAACACACTCCCACACTTGCAAAACTCTCAAATTCAATAGAAACTCGAATCAGAAAGCCTTACAGAAAGACACTGATACGAGAAATGAAAAGATACACAATTGGAATAGTAAAGATATGCAAACGATGTAAAGATACACAATTGGAATAGTAAAGATACGCAAACGATGTAAAGATACACAATTGGAATAGTAAAGATACGCAAACAACGTAAAGATACTCAGTTTGAAAGAAACACACTCCCACACTTGCAAAACTCTCAAAGTCAATAGAAACTCGCATCAGAAAGCCTTACAGAAAGACACTGAAACGAGAAATGAAAAGATACACAATTAGAATAGTAAAGATACGCAAACGATGTAAAGATACACAATTGGAATAGTAAAGATACGCAAACGATGTAAAGATACACAATTGGTACGCAAACGACGTAAAGATACTCAGTTTGAAAGAAACACACTCCCACACTTGCAAAACTCACAAATTCAATAGAAACTCGCATCAGAAGCTTTACAGAAAGATACTCAAACGAGAAATGAAAAGATACACAATTGGAATAGTAAAGATACGCAAACGATGTAAAGATACACAATTGGAATAGTAAAGATACGCAAACGACGTAAAGATACTCAGTTTGAAAGAAACACACTCCCACACTTGCAAAACTCTCAAATTCAATAGAAACTCGAATCAGAAAGCCTTACAGAAAGACACTGATACGAGAAATGAAAAGATACACAATTGGAATAGTAAAGATACGCAAACGATGTAAAGATACACAATTGATATAGTAAAGATACGCAAACGATGTAAAGATACACAATTGGAATAGTAAAGATACGCAAACGACGTACAGATACTCAGTTTGAAAGAAACACACTCCCACACTTGCAAAACTCTCAAATTCAATAGAAACTCGCATCAGAAAGCCTTACAGAAAGACACTGAAACGAGAAATGAAAAGATACACAATTGGAATAGTAAAGATACGCAAACGATGGTAAGATACACAATTGGAATAGTAAAGATACGCAAACGACGTAAAGATACTCAGTTTCAATGAAACACACTCCCACACTTGCAAAACTCTCAAATTCAATAGAAACTCGCATCAGAAAGCCTTACAGAAAGACACTGAAACGAGAAATGAAAAGATACACAATTGGAATAGTAAAGATACGCAAACGATGTAAAGATACACAATTGGAATAGTAAAGATACGCAAACGATGTAAAGATACTCAGTTTGAAAGAAACACACTCCCACACTTGCAAAACTCTCAAATTCAATAGAAACTCGCATCAGAAGCCTTACAGAAAGATACTCAAACGAGAAATGAAAAGATACACAATTGGAATAGTAAAGATACGCAAACGATGTAAAGATACACAATTGGAATAGTAAAGATACGCAAACGATGTAAAGATACTCAGTTTGAAAGAAACACACTCCCACAGTTGCAAAACTCTCAAATTCAATAGAAACTCGCATCAGAAAGCCTTACAGAAAGATACTCAAACGAGAAATGAAAAGATACAAAATTGGAATAGTAAAGATACGCAAACGATGTAAAGATACTCAGTTTGAAAGAAACACACTCCCACACTTGCAAAACTCTCAAATTCAATAGAAACTCGCATCAGAAAGCCTTACAGAAAGATACTCAAACGAGAAATGAAAAGATACACAATTGGAATAGTAAAGATACGCAAACGATGTAAAGATACACAATTGGAATAGTAAAGATACGCAAACGATGTAAAGATACTCAGTTTGAAAGAAACACACTCCCACACTTGTAAAACTCTCAAATACAATAGAAACTCGCATCAGAAGCCATACAGAAAGATACTTAAACGAGTAATGAAAAGATACACAATTGGAATAGTAAAGATACGCAAACTTTGTAAAGATACACAATTGGAATAGTAAAGATACGCAAACGACGTAAAGATACTCAGTTTGAAAGAAACACACTCCCACACTTGCAAAACTCTCAAATTCAATAGAAACTCGCATCAGAAAGCCTTACAGAAAGATACTGAAACGAGAAATGAAAAGATACACAATTGGAATAGTAAAGATACGCAAACGATGTAAAGATACACAATTGGAATAGTAAAGATACGCAAACGATGTAAAGATACACAATTGGAATAGTAAAGATACGCAAACGACGTAAAGATACTCAGTTTGAAAGAAACACACTCCCACACTTGCAAAACTCTCAAATTCAATAGAAACTCGAATCAGAAAGCCTTACAGAAAGACACTGATACGAGAAATGAAAAGATACACAATTGGAATAGTAAAGATATGCAAACGATGTAAAGATACACAATTGGAATAGTAAAGATACGCAAACGATGTAAAGATACACAATTGGAATAGTAAAGATACGCAAACGATGTAAAGATACACAATTGGAATAGTAAAGATACGCAAACGACGTAAAGATACTCAGTTTGAAAGAAACACACTCCCACACTTGCAAAACTCTGAAAGTCAATAGAAACTCGCATCAGAAAGCCTTACAGAAAGACACTGAAACGAGAAATGAAAAGATACACAATTGGAATAGTAAAGATACGCAAACGATGGTAAGATACACAATTGGAATAGTAAAGATACGCAAACGACGTAAAGATACTCAGTTTCAATGAAACACACTCCCACACTTGCAAAACTCTCATATTCAATAGAAACTCGCATCAGAAAGCCTTACAGAAAGACACTGAAACGAGAAATGAAAAGATACACAATTGGAATAGTAAAGATACGCAAACGATGTAAAGATACACAATTGGAATAGTAAAGATACGCAAACGATGTAAAGATACACAATTGGTACGCAAACGACGTAAAGATACTCAGTTTGAAAGAAACACACTCCCACACTTGCAAAACTCACAAATTCAATAGAAACTCGCATCAGAAGCCTTACAGAAAGATACTCAAACGAGAAATGAAAAGATACACAATTGGAATAGTAAAGATACGCAAACGATGTAAAGATACACAATTGGAATAGTAAAGATACGCAAACGATGTAAAGATACACAATTGATATAGTAAAGATACGCAAACGATGTAAAGATACACAATTGGAATAGTAAAGATACGCAAACGACGTACAGATACTCAGTTTGAAAGAAACACACTCCCACACTTGCAAAACTCTCAAATTCAATAGAAACTCGCATCAGAAAGCCTTACAGAAAGACACTGAAACGAGAAATGAAAAGATACACAATTGGAATAGTAAAGATACGCAAACGATGGTAAGATACACAATTGGAATAGTAAAGATACGCAAACGACGTAAAGATACTCAGTTTCAATGAAACACACTCCCACACTTGCAAAACTCTCAAATTCAATAGAAACTCGCATCAGAAAGCCTTACAGAAAGACACTGAAACGAGAAATGAAAAGATACACAATTGGAATAGTAAAGATACGCAAACGATGTAAAGATACACAATTGGAATAGTAAAGATACGCAAACGATGTAAAGATACTCAGTTTGAAAGAAACACACTCCCACACTTGCAAAACTCTCAAATTCAATAGAAACTCGCATCAGAAGCCTTACAGAAAGATACTCAAACGAGAAATGAAAAGATACACAATTGGAATAGTAAAGATACGCAAACGATGTAAAGATACACAATTGGAATAGTAAAGATACGCAAACGATGTAAAGATACTCAGTTTGAAAGAAACACACTCCCACAGTTGCAAAACTCTCAAATTCAATAGAAACTCGCATCAGAAAGCCTTACAGAAAGATACTCAAACGAGAAATGAAAAGATACAAAATTGGAATAGTAAAGATACGCAAACGATGTAAAGATACTCAGTTTGAAAGAAACACACTCCCACACTTGCAAAACTCTCAAATTCAATAGAAACTCGCATCAGAAAGCCTTACAGAAAGATACTCAAACGAGAAATGAAAAGATACACAATTGGAATAGTAAAGATACGCAAACGATGTAAAGATACACAATTGGAATAGTAAAGATACGCAAACGATGTAAAGATACTCAGTTTGAAAGAAACACACTCCCACACTTGTAAAACTCTCAAATACAATAGAAACTCGCATCAGAAGCCATACAGAAAGATACTTAAACGAGTAATGAAAAGATACACAATTGGAATAGTAAAGATACGCAAACTTTGTAAAGATACACAATTGGAATAGTAAAGATACGCAAACGATGTAAAGATACTCAGTTTGAAAGAAACACACTCCCACACTTGCAAAACTCTCAAATTCAATAGAAACTCGCATCAGAAAGCCTTACAGAAAGATACTGAAACGAGAAATGAAAAGATACACAATTGGAATAGTAAAGATACGCAAACGATGTAAAGATACACAATTGGAATAGTAAAGATACGCAAACGATGTAAAGATACACAATTGGAATAGTAAAGATACGCAAACGACGTAAAGATACTCAGTTTGAAAGAAACACACTCCCACACTTGCAAAACTCTCAAATTCAATAGAAACTCGAATCAGAAAGCCTTACAGAAAGACACTGATACGAGAAATGAAAAGATACACAATTGGAATAGTAAAGATATGCAAACGATGTAAAGATACACAATTGGAATAGTAAAGATACGCAAACGATGTAAAGATACACAATTGGAATAGTAAAGATACGCAAACGATGTAAAGATACACAATTGGAATAGTAAAGATACGCAAACGACGTAAAGATACTCAGTTTGAAAGAAACACACTCCCACACTTGCAAAACTCTGAAAGTCAATAGAAACTCGCATCAGAAAGCCTTACAGAAAGACACTGAAACGAGAAATGAAAAGATACACAATTGGAATAGTAAAGATACGCAAACGATGGTAAGATACACAATTGGAATAGTAAAGATACGCAAACGACGTAAAGATACTCAGTTTCAATGAAACACACTCCCACACTTGCAAAACTCTCATATTCAATAGAAACTCGCATCAGAAAGCCTTACAGAAAGACACTGAAACGAGAAATGAAAAGATACACAATTGGAATAGTAAAGATACGCAAACGATGTAAAGATACACAATTGGAATAGTAAAGATACGCAAACGATGTAAAGATACTCAGTTTGAAAGAAACACACTCCCACACTTGTAAAACTCTCAAATACAATAGAAACTCGCATCAGAAGCCATACAGAAAGATACTTAAACGAGTAATGAAAAGATACACAATTGGAATAGTAAAGATACGCAAACTTTGTAAAGATACACAATTGGAATAGTAAAGATACGCAAACGATGTAAAGATACTCAGTTTGAAAGAAACACACTCCCACACTTGCAAAACTCTCAAATTCAATAGAAACTCGCATCAGAAAGCCTTACAGAAAGATACTGAAACGAGAAATGAAAAGATACACAATTGGAATAGTAAAGATACGCAAACGATGTAAAGATACACAATTGGAATAGTAAAGATACGCAAACGATGTAAAGATACACAATTGGAATAGTAAAGATACGCAAACGACGTAAAGATACTCAGTTTGAAAGAAACACACTCCCACACTTGCAAAACTCTCAAATTCAATAGAAACTCGAATCAGAAAGCCTTACAGAAAGACACTGATACGAGAAATGAAAAGATACACAATTGGAATAGTAAAGATATGCAAACGATGTAAAGATACACAATTGGAATAGTAAAGATACGCAAACGATGTAAAGATACACAATTGGAATAGTAAAGATACACAAACGATGTAAAGATACACAATTGGAATAGTAAAGATACGCAAACGACGTAAAGATACTCAGTTTGAAAGAAACACACTCCCACACTTGCAAAACTCTGAAAGTCAATAGAAACTCGCATCAGAAAGCCTTACAGAAAGACACTGAAACGAGAAATGAAAAGATACACAATTGGAATAGTAAAGATACGCAAACGATGGTAAGATACACAATTGGAATAGTAAAGATACGCAAACGACGTAAAGATACTCAGTTTCAATGAAACACACTCCCACACTTGCAAAACTCTCATATTCAATAGAAACTCGCATCAGAAAGCCTTACAGAAAGACACTGAAACGAGAAATGAAAAGATACACAATTGGAATAGTAAAGATACGCAAACGATGTAAAGATACACAATTGGAATAGTAAAGATACGCAAACGATGTAAAGATACACAATTGGTACGCAAACGACGTAAAGATACTCAGTTTGAAAGAAACACACTCCCACACTTGCAAAACTCACAAATTCAATAGAAACTCGCATCAGAAGCCTTACAGAAAGATACTCAAACGAGAAATGAAAAGATACACAATTGGAATAGTAAAGATACGCAAACGATGTAAAGATACACAATTGGAATAGTAAAGATACGCAAACGACGTAAAGATACTCAGTTTGAAAGAAACACACTCCCACACTTGCAAAACTCTCAAATTCAATAGAAACTCGAATCAGAAAGCCTTACAGAAAGACACTGATACGAGAAATGAAAAGATACACAATTGGAATAGTAAAGATACGCAAACGATGTAAAGATACACAATTGATATAGTAAAGATACGCAAACGATGTAAAGATACACAATTGGAATAGTAAAGATACGCAAACGACGTACAGATACTCAGTTTGAAAGAAACACACTCCCACACTTGCAAAACTCTCAAATTCAATAGAAACTCGCATCAGAAAGCCTTACAGAAAGACACTGAAACGAGAAATGAAAAGATACACAATTGGAATAGTAAAGATACGCAAACGATGGTAAGATACACAATTGGAATAGTAAAGATACGCAAACGACGTAAAGATACTCAGTTTCAATGAAACACACTCCCACACTTGCAAAACTCTCAAATTCAATAGAAACTCGCATCAGAAAGCCTTACAGAAAGACACTGAAACGAGAAATGAAAAGATACACAATTGGAATAGTAAAGATACGCAAACGATGTAAAGATACACAATTGGAATAGTAAAGATACGCAAACGATGTAAAGATACTCAGTTTGAAAGAAACACACTCACACACTTGCAAAACTCTCAAATTCAATAGAAACTCGCATCAGAAGCCTTACAGAAAGATACTCAAACGAGAAATGAAAAGATACACAATTGGAATAGTAAAGATACGCAAACGATGTAAAGATACACAATTGGAATAGTAAAGATACGCAAACGATGTAAAGATACTCAGTTTGAAAGAAACACACTCCCACAGTTGCAAAACTCTCAAATTCAATAGAAACTCGCATCAGAAAGCCTTACAGAAAGATACTCAAACGAGAAATGAAAAGATACAAAATTGGAATAGTAAAGATACGCAAACGATGTAAAGATACTCAGTTTGAAAGAAACACACTCCCACACTTGCAAAACTCTCAAATTCAATAGAAACTCGCATCAGAAAGCCTTACAGAAAGATACTCAAACGAGAAATGAAAAGATACACAATTGGAATAGTAAAGATACGCAAACGATGTAAAGATACACAATTGGAATAGTAAAGATACGCAAACGATGTAAAGATACTCAGTTTGAAAGAAACACACTCCCACACTTGCAAAACTCTCAAATACAATAGAAACTCGCATCAGAAGCCATACAGAAAGATACTTAAACGAAAAATGAAAAGGTACACAATTGGAGTAGTAAAGATACGCAAACGATGTAAAGATACACAATTGGAATAGTAAAGATACGCAAACGATGTAAAGATACACAATTGGTACGCAAACGACGTAAAGATACTCAGTTTGAAAGAAACACACTCCCACACTTGCAAAACTCACAAATTCAATAGAAACTCGCATCAGAAAGCCTTACAGAAAGATACTCAAACGAGAAATGAAAAGATACACAATTGGAATAGTAAAGATACGCAAACGATGTAAATATACACAATTGGAATAGTAAAGATACGCAAACGACGTAAAGATACTCAGTTTGAAAGAAACACACTCCCACACTTGCAAAACTCTCAAATTCAATAGAAACTCGAATCAGAAAGCCTTACAGAAAGACACTGATACGAGAAATGAAAAGATACACAATTGGAATAGTAAAGATACGCAAACGATGTAAAGATACACAATTGGAATAGTAAAGACACGCAAACGATGTAAAGATACACAATTGGAATAGTAAAGATACGCAAACGACGTAAAGATACTCAGTTTGAAAGAAACACACTCCCACACTTGCAAAACTCTCAAATTCAATAGAAACTCGCATCAGAAAGCCTTACAGAAAGACACTGAAACGAGAAATGAAAAGATACACAATTGGAATAGTAAAGATACGCAAACGATGGTAAGATACACAATTGGAATAGTAAAGATACGCAAACGACGTAAAGATACTCAGTTTCAATGAAACACACTCCCACACTTGCAAAACTCTCAAATTCAATAGAAACTCGCATCAGAAAGCCTTACAGAAAGACACTGAAACGAGAAATGAAAAGATACACAATTGGAATAGTAAAGATACGCAAACGATGTAAAGATACACAATTGGAATAGTAAAGATATGCAAACGATGTAAAGATACTCAGTTTGAAAGAAACACACTCCCACACTTGCAAAACTCTCAAATACAATAGAAACTCGCATCAGAAGCCATACATAAAGATACTTAAACGAGAAATGAAAAGATACACAATTGGAATAGAAAAGATACGCAAACGATGTAAAAATACACAATTGGAATAGTAAAGATACGCAAACGATGTAAAGATACTCAGTTTGAAAGAAACACACTCCCACACTTGCAAAACTCTCAAATTCAATAGAAACTCGCATCAGAAGCCTTACAGAAAGATACTCAAACGAGAAATGAAAAGATACACAATTGGAATAGTAAAGATACGCAAACGATGTAAAGATACACAATTGGAATAGTAAAGATACGCAAACGATGTAAAGATACTCAGTTTGAAAGAAACACACTCCCACAGTTGCAAAACTCTCAAATTGAATAGAAACTCGCATCAGAAAGCCTTACAGAAAGATACTCAAACGAGAAATGAAAAGATACAAAATTGGAATAGTAAAGATACGCAAACGATGTAAAGATACTCAGTTTGAAAGAAACACACTCCCACACTTGCAAAACTCTCAAATTCAATAGAAACTCGCATCAGAAGCCTTACAGAAAGATACTCAAACGAGAAATGACAAGATACACAATTGGAATAGTAAAGATACGCAAACGATGTAAAGATACACAATTGGAATAGTAAAGATACGCAAACGACGTAAAGATACTCAGTTTGAAAGAAACACACTCCCACACTTGCAAAACTCTCAAATTCAATAGAAACTCGAATCAGAAAGCCTTACAGAAAGACACTGATACGAGAAATGAAAAGATACACAATTGGAATAGTAAAGATACGCAAACGATGTAAAGATACACAATTGGAATAGTAAAGATACGCAAACGATGTAAAGATACTCAGTTTGAAAGAAACACACTCCCACACTTGCAAAACCCTCAAATTCAATAGAAACTCGCATCAGAAAGCCTTACAGAAAGACACTGAAACGAGAAATGAAAAGATACACAATTGGAACAGTAAAGATACGCAAACGATGTAAAGATACACAATTGGAATAGTAAAGACACGCAAACGATGTAAAGATACACAATTGGAATAGTAAAGATACGCAAACGACGTAAAGATACTCAGTTTGAAAGAAACACACTCCCACACTTGCAAAACTCTCAAATTCAATAGAAACTCGCATCAGAAAGCCTTACAGAAAGACACTGAAACGAGAAATGAAAAGATACACAATTGGAATAGTAAAGATACGCAAACGATGTAAAGATACACAATTGGAATAGTAAAGATATGCAAACGATGTAAAGATACTCAGTTTGAAAGAAACACACTCCCACACTTGCAAAACTCTCAAATACAATAGAAACTCGCATCAGAAGCCATACATAAAGATACTTAAACGAGAAATGAAAAGATACACAATTGGAATAGAAAAGATACGCAAACGATGTAAAAATACACAATTGGAATAGTAAAGATACGCAAACGATGTAAAGATACTCAGTTTGAAAGAAACACACTCCCACACTTGCAAAACCCTCAAATTCAATAGAAACTCGCATCAGAAAGCCTTACAGAAAGACACTGAAACGAGAAATGAAAAGATACACAATTGGAACAGTAAAGATACGCAAACGATGTAAAGATACACAATTGGAATAGTAAAGACACGCAAACGATGTAAAGATACACAATTGGAATAGTAAAGATACGCAAACGACGTAAAGATACTCAGTTTGAAAGAAACACACTCCCACACTTGCAAAACTCTCAAATTCAATAGAAACTCGCATCAGAAAGCCTTACAGAAAGACACTGAAACGAGAAATGAAAAGATACACAATTGGAATAGTAAAGATACGCAAACGATGGTAAGATACACAATTGGAATAGTAAAGATACGCAAACGACGTAAAGATACTCAGTTTCAATGAAACACACTCCCACACTTGCAAAACTCTCAAATTCAATAGAAACTCGCATCAGAAAGCCTTACAGAAAGACACTGAAACGAGAAATGAAAAGATACACAATTGGAATAGTAAAGATACGCAAACGATGTAAAGATACACAATTGGAATAGTAAAGATATGCAAACGATGTAAAGATACTCAGTTTGAAAGAAACACACTCCCACACTTGCAAAACTCTCAAATACAATAGAAACTCGCATCAGAAGCCATACATAAAGATACTTAAACGAGAAATGAAAAGATACACAATTGGAATAGAAAAGATACGCAAACGATGTAAAAATACACAATTGGAATAGTAAAGATACGCAAACGATGTAAAGATACTCAGTTTGAAAGAAACACACTCCCACACTTGCAAAACTCTCAAATTCAATAGAAACTCGCATCAGAAGCCTTACAGAAAGATACTCAAACGAGAAATGAAAAGATACACAATTGGAATAGTAAAGATACGCAAACGATGTAAAGATACACAATTGGAATAGTAAAGATACGCAAACGATGTAAAGATACTCAGTTTGAAAGAAACACACTCCCACAGTTGCAAAACTCTCAAATTCAATAGAAACTCGCATCAGAAAGCCTTACAGAAAGATACTCAAACGAGAAATGAAAAGATACAAAATTGGAATAGTAAAGATACGCAAACGATGTAAAGATACTCAGTTTGAAAGAAACACACTCCCACACTTGCAAAACTCTCAAATTCAATAGAAACTCGCATCAGAAGCCTTACAGAAAGATACTCAAACGAGAAATGAAAAGATACACAATTGGAATAGTAAAGATACGCAAACGATGTAAAGATACACAATTGGAATAGTAAAGATACGCAAACGACGTAAAGATACTCAGTTTGAAAGAAACACACTCCCACACTTGCAAAACTCTCAAATTCAATAGAATCTCGAATCAGAAAGCCTTACAGAAAGACACTGATACGAGAAATGAAAAGATACACAATTGGAATAGTAAAGATACGCAAACGATGTAAAGATACACAATTGGAATAGTAAAGATACGCAAACGATGTAAAGATACACAATTGGAATAGTAAAGATACGCAAACGATGTAAAGATACTCAGTTTGAAAGAAACACACTCCCACACTTGCAAAACTCTCAAATACAATAGAAACTCGCATCAGAAGCCTTACAGAAAGATACTCAAACGAGAAATGAAAAGATACACAATTGGAATAGTAAAGATACGCAAACGATGTAAAGATACACAATTGGAATAGTAAAGATACGCAAACGATGTAAAGATACACAATTGGAATAGTAAAGATACGCAAACGATGTAAAGATACTCAGTTTGAAAGAAACACACTCCCACAGTTGCAAAACTCTCAAATTCAATAGAAACTCGCATTAGAAAGCCTTACAGAAAGATACTCAAACGAGAAATGAAAAGATACAAAATTGGAATAGTAAAGATACGCAAACGATGTAAAGATACTCAGTTTGAAAGAAACACACTCCCACACTTGCAAAACTCTCAAATTCAATAGAAACTCGCATCAGAAAGCCTTACAGAAAGATACTCAAACGAGATATGAAAAGATACACAATTGGAATAGTAAAGATACGCAAACGATGTAAAGATACACAATTGGAATAGTAAAGATACGCAAACGATGTAAAGATACTCAGTTTGAAAGAAACACACTCCCACACTTGCAAAACTCTCAAATACAATAGAAACTCGCATCAGAAGCCATACAGAAAGATACTCAAACGAGAAATGAAAAGATACACAATTGGAATAGTAAAGATACGCAAACGATGTAAAGATACACAATTGGAATAGTAAAGATACGCAAACGATGTAAAGATACTCAGTTTGAAAGAAACACACTCCCACACTTGCAAAACTCTCAAATTCAATAGAAACTCGCATCAGAAGCCTTACAGAAAGATACTCAAACGAGAAATGAAAAGATACACAATTGGAATAGTAAAGATACGCAAACGATGTAAAGATACACAATTGGAATAGTAAAGATACGCAAACGACGTAAAGATACTCAGTTTGAAAGAAACACACTCCCACACTTGCAAAACTCTCAAATTCAATAGAAACTCGAATCAGAAAGCGTTACAGAAAGACACTGATACGAGAAATGAAAAGATACACAATTCGAATAGTAAAGATACGCAAACGATGTAAAGATACACAATTGGAATAGTAAAAATACGCAAACGATGTAAAGATACTCAGTTTGAAAGAAACACACTCCCACACTTGCAAAACTCTCAAATACAATAGAAACTCGCATCAGAAGCCATACAGAAAGATACTTAAACGAGAAATGAAAAGATACACAATTGGAATAGTAAAGATACGCAAACGATGTAAAGATACACAATTGGAATAGTAAAGATACGCAAACGATGTAAAGATACTCAGTTTGAAAGAAACACACTCCCACACTTGCAAAACTCTCAAATTCAATAGAAACTCGCATCAGAAGCCTTACAGAAAGATTCTCAAACCAGAAATGAAAAGATACACAATTGGAATAGTAAAGATACGCAAACGATGTAAAGATACACAATTGGAATAGTAAAGATACGCAAACGATGTAAAGATAGTCAGTTTGAAAGAAACACACTCCCACACTTGCAAAACTCTCAAATACAATAGAAACTCGCATCAGAAGCCTTACAGAAAGATACTCAAACGAGAAATGAAAAGATACACAATTGGAATAGTAAAGATACGCAAACGATGTAAAGATACACAATTGGAATAGTAAAGATACGCAAACGATCTAAAGATACTCAGTTTGAAAGAAACACACTCCCACACTTTGATCGGTTCGATTACTCGAGATCAATATTAACCCTGTAAGCATCGTTAGTAGTATAAAGCAAGAGGGTATCGTTCACAAACCGGGGATCCAACCAGGGCATAGAATCACAAACATTTAACAACGAATTCATAAGAGTTTAAAAGATTTGAGATATATTTCGGATCAAACATAAAATAAACCTAAACTAATATATACATGTGATCAACCAACCAACACATAAGCAATTACCAAACAAATAACAGAAGAACAAAGGTAACGAAATCTAATCTCAATTAAGTTCATGCCTTAAGGTTCATTATACATCCTAGAATCGGTTATACAGTTAAGTTCCTCCCAAGGTTCCTAACTCAATGACACTTTAACACATTCGAACTCAGTCCCAACCTCATTCGAAATCTAACATACTTATCCTACCATGCAACTTCAAAGCCACGCATATTGAATTCATTAAGCATGTCACCTACTTAACCAACAATCATGCAATTCCAAAAATCACATAGAAAAGATAAACATATTCAAATGCACAAGTCTAACCGAATCTAGGCAATAATCGGTGAAGGTGACAAAGAACAAACAATTAATCAACTCCCAAGTATCAAAATCGTTTATAACTTTGGATTATTACACATGCGACGTCAACTTCCGGGTATCAAACACACACGTAAGTAAGAACACACCGAAAATCATTTAAATAAATAAACAGAAATCCATGGCATAAAACCTAAAATCATTGAATTAAAAATTGAAAACCTTAATTCATGATGTCATTCAAAAGTTACAAATATCTCATAGACAAGAATAAAAATAACTTTAACAAAACCTAAACATAAATCATCCAAGAACAAGAACATAAAAACCCGAAAACTAAACATGAAGATCATAGAGTTACACTTTATAATTCTCCTCCCAAGGTTCCTTACAGAGGTAGCACGAGATCTTCAAGAGTATGGTATCCTAGGCTCCCAAGCTTTGGACAGAAAATATGATGAAGGGTGGTGAATTCGGATTCTATGGTTCTTGGTGAATGAAAGTGTTTGGGCAGAGCTTTGGCAAGTCTTGTGAGCAAGGTTGATGATCTGTTTCTGTGGAATTGAGGTGCTATATATAGAGGAAGAAACCCAAGGGAGGATGGCCACAAAGTCCACAAAGTTGAAACCAAATTGGTTGAGGTTTCCTAGATTCGGCAGATTTGACCTTTGTCCCTTGTTGTGGCCATAAATGTCTCTAGAAAATAGATATTGAGATGATTCCAACTGGCAATTTCAACTAGACTTCCGTGGCTTTTCATCCATATAAGGTACATTTTCTCAATCATTTTGAGCTGTCCAGGGGAGCCCGTCAAAGATGGATGATCTGCACTGCCAGAATTCTGATTTCTATAAGGATTGCATATCTTTTGCATTAATTACATATCTTCTTCCTCCTTTATTGCTGATTTCTTTTGCACAAATTTCTTCCTTTGAATTAGGGAGGCAGCAAAAGTCTTAATTGTTGCAGCCATGTTTGATTTTTCTTACCTCTCCTCATTAAATTTGCTGCATGCCTTCTTTGACTTTCTTGCCTCTTCTCATTTAATTTGCTGCATGCCTTCTTTGACATTCTTTGGTGCTGGGATTTATGGACATTCTGATACATATTTGTGCTCTATTTGCAGGAGGAACAAAGTCCCAAGTTTCCCTCATAGCCCTTGGATCAAAAGCAAATCAATGGCTGAGATAATTCCGCCGAGTTCATTGGACCTCCGATCAATGATTCAGTCATATCTCTCTGTAGGAATAAGATATTGATTTGATTCCAAATCCTACAGAAACTAGACTCAAATACCTTTATTTCCATATAAAGTAGGTCTTCTAACTCGATCGGAGCTATCCAGGGGAGCCCGTCGAAGTTGGACTATGAATATTGACAGCATTTTGATTCTTGAATGGATTGGGCTTTTAAGTGTATTTTCTTCTCTTTCCTTGTGGAACTAGGATTGCTTTCCTTCTCCAACATGGATTTGTATTTCCTAATAAGAATAAGTATGTTAGAAACAAAGAAATACGAAAGGATGAATCCTACTCGAACAAGGAATCATATCTCAACAAGGATTATTAACACTTAGCACGATTTCATCATCAATTCACTCATAATTGATATAAGCTCTACCTAGACACTTATTCTTACAAAAGAAACTAAAACATACTAAATAAGAGGTAACAAAGAGTAAGAATAGGGCATAATCACATTAAGAACGTCACACTTTGTGTTCCTATCAACAACCCCACACTTAAGCTTTGCTAGTCCCTTAGCAAACACTAGAAAAGGGAAACAAAAATATAAAACAAAAAATCAATACAACTAAACTAACGACTCAACTATAATGCCTTCAACATTTTGTCTCAACGATCTTCAAACTCATAGCATCAAGAATAACACTTAATCGAAATAGATAGAATAAATTTAATGGTTAATAAACATGTGATCTCGCAGAACAAGTAAGACATGGCAGAAAACATAGGTGATATTAAGCTCAACATGTTCAAAACAAGTTCAAATTCAACTCACAAGGGATATGCAATCCAAATATTTTCTCTCAAGAACATGGCATACGCTTAAAAGCTTTTCACACATAAGAGTTATGAATACATAGTGAATTCGAAAACCTCATGAAAGATACCAATCATATGCACAAATGAACCCAAACCATATGCTTACTCATGAAACAAACTCCACAGATCAAGAGCTACTCATTTTAAGAATCATGCGGATCTTTATAAAAGGTAGGCTTAGGCTCGGTAAGGATATTATTTTCTTAGGTAAAAGGAATCACAAAGGTCATCCTCAAGACTTAGCAGAGCATTACTCATTCACCTTATGTCGCCATACTCCATAAAACAAGGGCCAATGTTATCATGTTGGCTCATTCTTCACTTTAAACATTGTGAAAACGAACAAAGGCTAAAGTACAACATTATTGAGCCTTCAACAAATATATCACAACTCCAAAGTCACATCAAACATAGCTATGCCGTAACTTCTTTGTATTTTTTTTATTCAAGCCGTGTTCATGTATTTTTCTCTTTTTCTTCTCACGGCATCTTTCTATTTTTTTTTCTTCATTCTTTTCACTCTTTTCATACGGCATAAATACATACATAGCACAACCCCACACTTGAATCGAATCATCAC
Source organism: Argentina anserina (assembly GCF_933775445.1). Lineage (NCBI taxonomy): Eukaryota > Viridiplantae > Streptophyta > Magnoliopsida > Rosales > Rosaceae > Argentina > Argentina anserina. The sequence continues at coordinate 80,416 of NW_026089509.1, read as the reverse complement.
TCCATATTAACATCCAACAATCGGCTCGGCCAAGCCTCGAGAACAAGGTAGAGATATAACTATACTAAGCAAGGATATTAACATGTTGGTGATGAATAAAAGGTTTAACGTAGGCTCAAATGGGTTAATACTAAGGTGTCCCAAGCAGGGCTCAAATAAGGCATACGGCTTTTTGGTTTAAGTGGTGGAATTCCTAAAAAGATCCAACAATCATTTTCAAAATCAAAGTATATTATGATAAAAGTTTTGAAAGTTTCACAAAGTAAGTTCTAGCATTCTCTAGTTCATTGCAATTCTATGGCATATGAATTGATCAAAATAGATGTAATGAGGTTATATAGCCAATAAACGATAGATTAAACTCTCCAAAGAAAGGCACATATATGGCTCGAAACTCACATAGGTTACATAAATTCAAACAAGTAGGGAACATGTTCATTATGTACCTAAGCTTCAAAATCCTCATCTACTACATGTTCGTACAAAATCTACACATCGATTAACCATCAAATAGCAATTAAGTTCAATTTCCAATCTTGTGATCATCTTTCAACCATAAATTCAGAGATCAACTCATCATAGACAGTTAAAGGCATACCTATGACTCAAAACAAAATAAAAACAAAACAAAACAAAAAAAATACAAAAAATTATTTTTTTGATTTTATGACTCTAACATGTAAACCTTCCCCCACACTCGAATCATGCATTGTCCTCAATGAATGTCAAAAATAAATAATGCAATGAAAGACAAAAGCATAGTGGAAGGAAACAAAAACAAAAATAAAAACATGAGAAAAGTTGAGAAAATGATGAGAAAAGCTCCCCCATGATGTGGTCCAAACAGCCTGCATTCCATGCTTCATAACGTTTGAAAATAATCTCCGATAAGTGTGACAGCAGTGGGAATAGAAAGCTGATGTTTCTAGCTGTCCATGCATATAAAGTACATCCGCTAACTCCAAATGAGGAGAAAGTTATGCCCCTGCAAAGTTATCACGAAAAACAAGTTCATAGATTCAAAAACTGGAATGACCTTTATCTATTTGTACCTGAATTCCGTTGACTTAAACAGCTGGAATGGAAACATGGCCTGAATAAAAGTTGAAGATAACACAACAAGCTTTCAATCCATATATGGCACAACTGCCCAGTTAGGCCGGAAGTGCTCGCTGTTTTGCCGTTTCCGAACTGCAACTGCACGAGTTCTGAATTTCTGACACGACCTTGCTGCCTTCCAATTGCAACTGGGAGTGATGTAGACCTATAAATCTAGTTCTGTAAAAAGATACAGAAACTAGACTCAAATACCTTTGTTTCCATATAAAGTACATATTCCAACTCCCTTTGAGCTGGGAGATACAGTCTGCGGAAGTCGACGGACTGTTTCTACCAGATTCTGTTGAACGAAAATGTTTTGCTTCTCTTCACGTTTTCTCGAAAACTAACCTACACACGCACAAAACAAATCAAAAAGAACAAAAACAATAACCAAATAAAAAGTAAAGAGTAAAAAATCAAAATTGGGTTGCCTCCCAACAAGCGCTTAAATTTAAAGTCTAATAGCTTAGACCGAGTTTTCCTTTCAATCATTTTGTAGGTGACACATTATGGGGTTTCTCCTCCGCCATTTTGTTGTCCAACCTTGTAGTATATTCTCGAGCTCATTGTTGGTCACTTCACTATAAATCTGTAGAATCTCAATTAAAATCATTACTGAAAGTGAGAACTTACCAAACATAACATAGGACGTGAGGTCCTTAAGAGACTATGTTCCTCTAGCCATATGATATTCCGTGGAATTTAAAATGCCACATGAATGAGATGCAAAATGAATGCAATTAGAATGAGATCATTAAGATGCAATGTAAAAGTTAGAGAATAATAATTAGGATGTCATTGATATACAAGTTAAAAATATGTCAAAAGTCATTCAAATATAATAAGAACATGTTAAGGGGAAAAGGAAACGAAAACAAGCTTAACAACCAATCCAACATAATGTCAAATTTTATGTTCAAGTTCGTTTTAATTTCTCAACCAAATAAACCTTAAAAAAATACACCCAATTACAATTATTATATGTCAATTTTTTTTTTTACAAGTTACTTTTCAATCAATTTCATGGTTCAACATTCTTAAGTTGTTATTCAAACAATTAAATGATCGATTGATTCTAAGTTGTAAACCAAGGTGGACGTGCGGCCTAAGTATGGATGCCTAGACACAAGTTTGAATCATTGTTTCAGATGGCCGGATAGCTAATTCAGAGATAGTGAACATGGTAGGACTCATTTGTTGAACTATGGAGGGCAAGCCCCCTATCGACTCCATCACCGAGATGTATGTCAGTCAATAGTTATCTGAGATCCAATTTTGATCCCATGCACCAGAGTAATGAAAGAGCGTGCCCCTTACTCAGCTAGAAACAAACTTCGGTGTTAGACAAATCTCCAAGTGTTAATAAAAGCCGCCCTCAACCTCATGCAAAAACTTTGGAAGAAAACATGAGGGGTTAAGGCTAATATTAACAAAAGGGACTTTACCTATTCCGTTCGATTTACAACCTACAACAATCATTCACTCAATCACCAAAACAACAACCTAAGATATATTTACTATATGTTTACAGAAAGAAAAAAATATATATATATACAAATTTACAATATGAACAATGAATTCGAAATTAAAACATTAGAGATCCATAAAGATGGATCCCCGGCAACGGCGCCATTTGATCGGTTCGATTACTCGAGATCAATATTAACCCTGTAAGCATCGTTAGTAGTATAAAGCAAGAGGGTATCGTTCACAAACCGGGGATCCAACCAGGGCATAGAATCACAAACATTTAACAACGAATTCATAAGAGTTTAAAAGATTTGAGATATATTTCGGATCAAACATAAAATAAACCTAAACTAATATATACATGTGATCAACCAACCAACACATAAGCAATTACCAAACAAATAACAGAAGAACAAAGGTAACGAAATCTAATCTCAATTAAGTTCATGCCTTAAGGTTCATTATACATCCTAGAATCGGTTATACAGTTAAGTTCCTCCCAAGGTTCCTAACTCAATGACACTTTAACACATTCGAACTCAGTCCCAACCTCATTCGAAATCTAACATACTTATCCTACCATGCAACTTCAAAGCCACGCATATTGAATTCATTAAGCATGTCACCTACTTAACCAACAATCATGCAATTCCAAAAATCACATAGAAAAGATAAACATATTCAAATGCACAAGTCTAACCGAATCTAGGCAATAATTGGTGAAGGTGACAAAGAACAAACAATTAATCAACTCCCAAGTATCAAAATCGTTTATAACTTTGGATTATTACACATGCGAAGTCAACTTCCGGGTATCAAACACACACGTAAGTAAGAACACACCGAAAATCATTTAAATAAATAAACAGAAATCCATGGCATAAAACCTAAAATCATTGAATTAAAAATTGAAAACCTTAATTCATGATGTCATTCAAAAGTTACAAATATCTCATAGACAAGAATAAAAATAACTTTAACAAAACCTAAACATAAATCATCCAAGAACAAGAACATAAAAACCCGAAAACTAAACATGAAGATCATAGAGTTACACTTTATAATTCTCCTCCCAAGGTTCCTTACAGAGGTAGCACGAGATCTTCAAGAGTATGGTATCCTAGGCTCCCAAGCTTTGGACAGAAAATATGATGAAGGGTGGTGAATTCGGATTCTATGGTTCTTGGTGAATGAAAGTGTTTGGGCAGAGCTTTGGCAAGTCTTGTGAGCAAGGTTGATGATCTGTTTCTGTGGAATTGAGGTGCTATATATAGAGGAAGAAACCCAAGGGAGGATGGCCACAAAGTCCACAAAGTTGAAACCAAATTGGTTGAGGTTTCCTAGATTCGGCAGATTTGACCTTTGTCCCTTGTTGTGGCCATAAATGTCTCTAGAAAATAGATATTGAGATGATTCCAACTGGCAATTTCAACTAGACTTCCGTGGCTTTTCATCCATATAAGGTACATTTTCTCAATCATTTTGAGCTGTCCAGGGGAGCCCGTCAAAGATGGATGATCTGCACTGCCAGAATTCTGATTTCTATAAGGATTGCATATCTTTTGCATTAATTACATATCTTCTTCCTCCTTTATTGCTGATTTCTTTTGCACAAATTTCTTCCTTTGAATTAGGGAGGCAGCAAAAGTCTTAATTGTTGCAGCCATGTTTGATTTTTCTTACCTCTCCTCATTAAATTTGCTGCATGCCTTCTTTGACTTTCTTGCCTCTTCTCATTTAATTTGCTGCATGTCTTCTTTGACATTCTTTGGTGCTGGGATTTATGGACATTCTGATACATATTTGTGCTCTATTTGCAGGAGGAACAAAGTCCCAAGTTTCCCTCATAGCCCTTGGATCAAAAGCAAATCAATGGCTGAGATAATTCCGCCGAGTTCATTGGACCTCCGATCAATGATTCAGTCATATCTCTCTGTAGGAATAAGATATTGATTTGATTCCAAATCCTACAGAAACTAGACTCAAATACCTTTATTTCCATATAAAGTAGGTCTTCTAACTCGATCGGAGCTATCCAGGGGAGCCCGTCGAAGTTGGACTATGAATATTGACAGCATTTTGATTCTTGAATGGATTGGGCTTTTAAGTGTATTTTCTTCTCTTTCCTTGTGGAACTAGGATTGCTTTCCTTCTCCAACATGGATTTGTATTTCCTAATAACAATAAGTATGTTAGAAACAAAGAAATACGAAAGGATGAATCCTACTCGAACAAGGAATCATATCTCAACAAGGATTATTAACACTTAGCACGATTTCATCATCAATTCACTCATAATTGATATAAGCTCTACCTAGACACTTATTCTTACAAAAGAAACTAAAACATACTAAATAAGAGGTAACAAAGAGTAAGAATAGGGCATAATCACATTAAGAACGTCACACTTTGTGTTCCTATCACACTTGCAAAACTCTCAAATTCAATAGAAACTCGCATCAGAAAGCCTTACAGAAAGATACTCAAACGAGAAATGAAAAGATACACAATTGGAATGGTAAAGATACGCAAACGATGTAAAGATACACAATGGGAATAGTAAAGATACGCAAACGATGTAAAGATACTCAGTTTGAAAGAAACACACTTCCACACTTGCAAAACTCTCAAATACAATAGAAACTCGCATCTGAAGCCTTACAGAAAGATACTCAAACGAGAAATGAAAAGATACACAATTCGAATAGTAAAGATACGCAAACGATGTAAAGATACACAATTGGAATAGTAAAGATACGCAAACGATCTAAAGATACTCAGTTTGAAAGAAACACACTCTCTCACTTGCAAAACTCTCAAATACAATAGAAACTCGCATCAGAAGCCTTACAGAAAGATACTCAAACGAGAAATGAAAAGATACACAATTGGAATAGTAAAGATACGCAAACGATGTAAAGATACACAATTGGAATAGTAAAGATACGCAAACGATGTAAAGATACTCAGTTTGAAAGAAACACACTCCCACACTTGCAAAACTCTCAAATTCAATAGAAACTCGCATCAGAAAGCCTTACAGAAAGATACTCAAACGAGAAATGAAAAGATACAAAATTGGAATAGTAAAGATACGCAAACGATGTAAAGATACTCAGTTTGAAAGAAACACACTCCCACACTTGCAAAACTCTCAAATACAATAGAAATTCGCATCAGAAAGCCTTACAGAAAGACACTGAAACGAGAAATGAAAAGATACACAATTGGAATAGTAAAGATACGCAAACGATGTAAAGATACACAATTGGAATAGTAAAGATACGCAAACGACGTAAAGATACTCAGTTTGAAAGAAACACACTCCCACACTTGCAAAACTCACAAATTCAATAGAAACTCGCATCAGAAGCCTTACAGAAAGATACTCAAACGAGAAATGAAAAGATACACAATTGGAATAGTAAAGATACGCAAACGATGTAAAGATACACAATTGGAATAGTAAAGATACGCAAACGATGTAAAGATACTCAATTTGAAAGAAACACACTCCCACACTTGCAAAACTCTCAAATTCAATAGAAACTCGCATCAGAAAGCCTTACAGAAAGACACTGAAACGAGAAATGAAAAGATACACAATCGGAATAGTAAAGATACGCAAACGATGTAAAGATACACAATTGGAATAGTAAAGATACGCAAACGATGTAAAGATACTCAGTTTGAAAGAAACACACTCCCACACTTGCAAAACTCTCAAATTCAATAGAAACTCGCATCAGAAAGCCTTACAGAAAGACACTGAAACGAGAAATGAAAAGATACACAATTGGAATAGTAAAGATACGCAAACGATGTAAAGATACACAATTGGAATAGTAAAGATACGCAAACGACGTAAAGATACTCAGTTTGAAAGAAACACACTCCCACACTTGCAAAACTCACAAATTCAATAGAAACTCGCATCAGAAGCCTTACAGAAAGATACTCAAACGAGAAATGAAAAGATACATAATTGGAATAGTAAAGATACGCAAACGATGTAAAGATACACAATTGGAATAGTAAAGATACGCAAACGATGTAAAGATACACAATTGGAATAGTAAAGATACGCAAACGATGTAAAGATACTCAGTTTGAATGAAACACACTCCCACACTTGCAAAACTCTCAAATACAATAGAAACTCGCATCAGAAGCCTTACAGAAAGATACTCAAACGAGAAATGAAAAGATACACAATTGGAATAGTAAAGATACGCAAACGATGTAAAGATACACAATTGGAATAGTAAAGATACGCAAACGATGTAAAGATACTCAGTTTGAAAGAAACACACTCCCACACTTGCAAAACTCTCAAATTCAATAGAAACTCGCATTAGAAAGCCTTACAGAAAGATACTCAAACGAGAAATGAAAAGATACACAATTGGAATAGTAAAGATACGCAAACGATGTAAAGATACACAATTGGAATAGTAAAGATACGCAAACGACGTAAAGATACTCAGTTTGAAAGAAACACACTCCCACACTTGCAAAACTCTCAAATTCAATAGAAACTCGCATCAGAAAGCCTTACAGAAAGACACTGAAACGAGAAATGAAAAGATACACAATTGGAATAGTAAAGATACGCAAACGATGTAAAGATACACAATTGGAATAGTAAAGATACGCAAACGATGTAAAGATACACAATTGGAATAGTAAAGATACGCAAACGATGTAAAGATACTCAGTTTGAAAGAAACACACTCCCACACTTGCAAAACTCTCAAATTCAATAGAAACTCGCATTAGAAAGCCTTACAGAAAGATACTCAAACGAGAAATGAAAAGATACACAATTGGAATAGTAAAGATACGCAAACGATGTAAAGATACACAATTGGAATAGTAAAGATACGCAAACGATGTAAAGATACTCAGTTTGAAAGAAACACACTCCCACACTTGCAAAACTCTCAAATTCAATAGAAACTCGCATCAGAAAGCCTTACAGAAAGATACTCAAACGAGAAATGAAAAGATACAAAATTGGAATAGTAAAGATACGCAAACGATGTAAAGATACTCAGTTTGAAAGAAACACACTCCCACACTTGCAAAACTCTCAAATACAATAGAAATTCGCATCAGAAAGCCTTACAGAAAGACACTGAAACGAGAAATGAAAAGATACACAATTGGAATAGTAAAGATACGCAAACGATGTAAAGATACACAATTGGAATAGTAAAGATACGCAAACGACGTAAAGATACTCAGTTTGAAAGAAACACACTCCCACACTTGCAAAACTCACAAATTCAATAGAAACTCGCATCAGAAGCCTTACAGAAAGATACTCAAACGAGAAATGAAAAGATACACAATTGGAATAGTAAAGATACGCAAACGATGTAAAGATACACAATTGGAATAGTAAAGATACGCAAACGATGTAAAGATACTCAATTTGAAAGAAACACACTCCCACACTTGCAAAACTCTCAAATTCAATAGAAACTCGCATCAGAAAGCCTTACAGAAAGACACTGAAACGAGAAATGAAAAGATACACAATCGGAATAGTAAAGATACGCAAACGATGTAAAGATACACAATTGGAATAGTAAAGATACGCAAACGATGTAAAGATACTCAGTTTGAAAGAAACACACTCCCACACTTGCAAAACTCTCAAATTCAATAGAAACTCGCATCAGAAAGCCTTACAGAAAGACACTGAAACGAGAAATGAAAAGATACACAATTGGAATAGTAAAGATACGCAAACGATGTAAAGATACACAATTGGAATAGTAAAGATACGCAAACGACGTAAAGATACTCAGTTTGAAAGAAACACACTCCCACACTTGCAAAACTCACAAATTCAATAGAAACTCGCATCAGAAGCCTTACAGAAAGATACTCAAACGAGAAATGAAAAGATACATAATTGGAATAGTAAAGATACGCAAACGATGTAAAGATACACAATTGGAATAGTAAAGATACGCAAACGATGTAAAGATACACAATTGGAATAGTAAAGATACGCAAACGATGTAAAGATACTCAGTTTGAAAGAAACACACTCCCACACTTGCAAAACTCTCAAATACAATAGAAACTCGCATCAGAAGCCTTACAGAAAGATACTCAAACGAGAAATGAAAAGATACACAATTGGAATAGTAAAGATACGCAAACGATGTAAAGATACACAATTGGAATAGTAAAGATACGCAAACGATGTAAAGATACTCAGTTTGAAAGAAACACACTCCCACACTTGCAAAACTCTCAAATTCAATAGAAACTCGCATTAGAAAGCCTTACAGAAAGATACTCAAACGAGAAATGAAAAGATACACAATTGGAATAGTAAAGATACGCAAACGATGTAAAGATACACAATTGGAATAGTAAAGATACGCAAACGACGTAAAGATACTCAGTTTGAAAGAAACACACTCCCACACTTGCAAAACTCTCAAATTCAATAGAAACTCGCATCAGAAAGCCTTACAGAAAGACACTGAAACGAGAAATGAAAAGATACACAATTGGAATAGTAAAGATACGCAAACGATGTAAAGATACACAATTGGAATAGTAAAGATACGCAAACGATGTAAAGATACACAATTGGAATAGTAAAGATACGCAAACGATCTAAAGATACTCAGTTTGAAAGAAACACACTCTCTCACTTGCAAAACTCTCAAATACAATAGAAACTCGCATCAGAAGCCTTACAGAAAGATACTCAAACGAGAAATGAAAAGATACACAATTGGAATAGTAAAGATACGCAAACGATGTAAAGATACACAATTGGAATAGTAAAGATACGCAAACGATGTAATGATACTCAGTTTGAAAGAAACACACTCCCACACTTGCAAAACTCTCAAATTCAATAGAAACTCGCATCAGAAAGCCTTACAGAAAGATACTCAAACGAGAAATGAAAAGATACAAAATTGGAATAGTAAAGATACGCAAACGATGTAAAGATACACAATTGGAATAGTAAAGATACGCAAACGACGTAAAGATACTCAGTTTGAAAGAAACACACTCCCACACTTGCAAAACTCTCAAATTCAATAGAAACTCGCATCAGAAAGCCTTACAGAAAGATACTCAAACGAGAAATGAAAAGATACACAATTGGAATAGTAAAGATACGCAAACGATGTAAAGATACACAATTGGAATAGTAAAGATACGCAAACGACGTAAAGATACTCAGTTTGAAAGAAACACACTCCCACACTTGCAAAACTCTCAAATACAATAGAAACTCGCATCAGAAGCCATACAGAAAGATACTTAAACGAGTAATGAAAAGATACACAATTGGAATAGTAAAGATACGCAAACGATGTAAAGATACACAATTGGAATAGTAAAGATACGCAAACGACGTAAAGATACTCAGTTTGAAAGAAACACACTCCCACACTTGCAAAACTCTCAAATTCAATAGAAACTCGCATCAGAAAGCCTTACAGAAAGACACTGAAACGAGAAATGAAAAGATACACAATTGGAATAGTAAAGATACGCAAACGATGTAAAGATACACAATTGGAATAGTAAAGATACGCAAACGACGTAAAGATACTCAGTTTGAAAGAAACACACTCCCACACTTGCAAAACTCACAAATTCAATAGAAACTCGCATCAGAAGCCTTACAGAAAGATACTCAAACGAGAAATGAAAAGATACATAATTGGAATAGTAAAGATACGCAAACGATGTAAAGATACACAATTGGAATAGTGAAGATACGCAAACGATGTAAAGATACACAATTGGAATAGTAAAGATACGCAAACGATGTAAAGATACTCAGTTTGAAAGAAACACACTCCCACACTTGCAAAACTCTCAAATACAATAGAAACTCGCATCAGAAGCCTTACAGAAAGATACTCAAACGAGAAATGAAAAGATACACAATTGGAATAGTAAAGATACACAATTGGAATAGTAAAGAAACGCAAACGATGTAAAGATACTCAGTTTGAAAGAAACACACTCCCACACTTGCAAAACTCTCAAATACAATAGAAACTCGCATCAGAAGCCTTACAGAAAGATACTCAAACGAGAAATGAAAAGATACACAATTGGAATAGTAAAGATACGCAAACGATGTAAAGATACACAATTGGAATAGTAAAGATACGCAAACGACGTAAAGATACTCAGTTTGAAAGAAACACACTCCCACACTTGCAAAACTCACAAATTCAATAGAAACTCGCATCAGAAGCCTTACAGAAAGATACTCAAACGAGAAATGAAAAGATACATAATTGGAATAGTAAAGATACGCAAACGATGTAAAGATACACAATTGGAATAGTAAAGATACGCAAACGATGTAAATATACACAATTGGAATAGTAAAGATAAGCAAACGATGTAAAGATACTCAGTTTGAAAGAAACACACTCCCACACTTGCAAAACTCTCAAATACAATAGAAACTCGCATTAGAAGCCTTACAGAAAGATACTCAAACGAGAAATGAAAAGATACACAATTGGAATAGTAAAGATACACAATTGGAATAGTAAAGAAACGCAAACGATGTAAAGATACTCAGTTTGAAAGAAACACACTCCCACACTTGCAAAACTCTCAAATACAATAGAAACTCGCATCAGAAGCCTTACAGAAAGATACTCAAACGAGAAATGAAAAGATACACAATTGGAATAGTAAAGATACGCAAACGATGTAAAGATACACAATTGGAATAGTAAAGATACGCAAACGAAGTAAAGATACTCAATTTGAAAGAAACACACTCCCACACTTGCAAAACTCTCGAATTCAATAGAAACTCGCATCAGAAAGCCTTACAGAAAGACACTGAAACGAGAAATGAAAAGATACACAATTGGAATAGTAAAGATACGCAAACGATGTAAAGATACACAATTGGAATAGTAAAGATACGCAAACGACGTAAAGATACTCAGTTTGAAAGAAACACACTCCCACACTTGCAAAACTCTCAAATTCAATAGAAACTCGCATCAGAAAGCCTTACAGAAAGATACTCAAACGAGAAATGAAAAGATACACAATTGGAATAGTAAAGATACGCAAACGATGTAAAGATACACAATTGGAATAGTAAAGATACGCAAACGACGTAAAGATACTCAGTTTGAAAGAAACACACTCCCACACTTGCAAGACTCTCAAATACAATAGAAACTCGCATCAGAAGCCATACAGAAAGATACATAAACGAGTAATGAAAAGATACACAATTGGAATAGTAAAGATACGCAAACGATGTAAAGATACACAATTGGAATAGTAAAGATACGCAAACGACGTAAAGATACTCAGTTTGAAAGAAACACACTCCCACACTTGCAAAACTCTCAAATTCAATAGAAACTCGCATCAGAAAGCCTTACAGAAAGACACTGAAACGAGAAATGAAAAGATACACAATTGGAATAGTAAAGATACGCAAACGATGTAAAGTTACACAATTGGAATAGTAAAGATACGCAAACGACGTAAAGATACTCAGTTTGAAAGAAACACACTCCCACACTTGCAAAACTCACAAATTCAATAGAAACTCGCATCAGAAGCCTTACAGAAAGATACTCAAACGAGAAATGAAAAGATACATAATTAGAATAGTAAAGATACACAAACGATGTAAAGATACACAATTGGAATAGTGAAGATACGCAAACGATGTAAAGATACACAATTGGAATAGTAAAGATACGCAAACGATGTAAAGATACTCAGTTTGAAAGAAACACACTCCCACACTTGCAAAACTCTCAAATACAATAGAAACTCGCATCAGAAGCCTTACAGAAAGATACTCAAACGAGAAATGAAAAGATACACAATTGGAATAGTAAAGATACGCAAACGATGTAAAGATACACAATTGGAATAGTAAAGATACGCAAACGATGTAAAGATACTCAATTTGAAAGAAACACACTCCCACACATGCAAAACTCTCAAATTCAATAGAAACTCGCATCAGAAAGCCTTACAGAAAGATACTCAAACGAGAAATGAAAAGATACACAATTGGAATAATAAAGGCAAACGATGTAAAGATACACAATTGGAATAGTAAAGATACGCAAACGATGTAAAGATACTCAGTTTGAAAGAAACACACTCCCACACTTGCAAAACTCTCAAATACAATAGAAACTCGCATCAGAAAGACTTACAGAAAGATACTCAAACGAGAAATGAAAAGATACACAATTGGAATAGTAAAGATACGCAAACGATGTAAAGATACACAATTGGAATAGTAAAGATACGCAAACGACGTAAAGATACTCAGTTTGAAAGAAACACACTCCCACACTTGCAAAACTCACAAATTCAATAGAAACTCGCATCAGAAGCCTTACAGAAAGATACTCAAACGAGAAATGAAAAGATACATAATTGGAATAGTAAAGATACACAAACGATGTAAAGATACACAATTGGAATAGTGAAGATACGCAAACGATGTAAAGATACACAATTGGAATAGTAAAGATACGCAAACGATGTAAAGATACTCAGTTTGAAAGAAACACACTCCCACACTTGCAAAACTCTCAAATACAATAGAAACTCGCATCAGAAGCCTTACAGAAAGATACTCAAACGAGAAATGAAAAGATACACAATTGGAATAGTAAAGATACGCAAACGATGTAAAGATACACAATTGGAATAGTAAAGATACGCAAACGATGTAAAGATACTCAATTTGAAAGAAACACACTCCCACACATGCAAAACTCTCAAATTCAATAGAAACTCGCATCAGAAAGCCTTACAGAAAGATACTCAAACGAGAAATGAAAAGATACACAATTGGAATAATAAAGGCAAACGATGTAAAGATACACAATTGGAATAGTAAAGATACGCAAACGATGTAAAGATACTCAGTTTGAAAGAAACACACTCCCACACTTGCAAAACTCTCAAATACAATAGAAACTCGCATCAGAAAGACTTACAGAAAGATACTCAAACGAGAAATGAAAAGATACACAATTGGAATAGTAAAGATACGCAAACGATGTAAAGATACACAATTGGAATAGTAAAGATACGCAAACGACGTAAAGATACTCAGTTTGAAAGAAACACACTCCCACACTTGCAAAACTCTCAAATACAATAGAAACTCGCATCAGAAGCCATACAGAAAGATACTTAAACGAGTAATGAAAAGATACACAATTGGAATAGTAAAGATACGCAAACGATGTAAAGATACACAATTGGAATAGTAAAGATACGCAAACGACGTAAAGATACTCAGTTTGAAAGAAACACACTCCCACACTTGCAAAACTCTCAAATTCAATAGAAACTCGCATCAGAAAGCCTTACAGAAAGACACTGAAACGAGAAATGAAAAGATACACAATTGGAATAGTAAAGATACGCAAACGATGTAAAGATACACAATTGGAATAGTAAAGATACGCAAACGACGTAAAGATACTCAGTTTGAAAGAAACACACTCCCACACTTGCAAAACTCACAAATTCAATAGAAACTCGCATCAGAAGCCTTACAGAAAGATACTCAAACGAGAAATGAAAAGATACATAATTGGAATAGTAAAGATACGCAAACGATGTAAAGATACACAATTGGAATAGTGAAGATACGCAAACGATGTAAAGATACACAATTGGAATAGTAAAGATACGCAAACGATGTAAAGATACTCAGTTTGAAAGAAACACACTCCCACACTTGCAAAACTCTCAAATACAATAGAAACTCGCATCAGAAGCCTTACAGAAAGATACTCAAACGAGAAATGAAAAGATACACAATTGGAATAGTAAAGATACACAATTGGAATAGTAAAGAAACGCAAACGATGTAAAGATACTCAGTTTGAAAGAAACACACTCCCACACTTGCAAAACTCTCAAATACAATAGAAACTCGCATCAGAAGCCTTACAGAAAGATACTCAAACGAGAAATGAAAAGATACACAATTGGAATAGTAAAGATACGCAAACGATGTAAAGATACACAATTGGAATAGTAAAGATACGCAAACGACGTAAAGATACTCAGTTTGAAAGAAACACACTCCCACACTTGCAAAACTCACAAATTCAATAGAAACTCGCATCAGAAGCCTTACAGAAAGATACTCAAACGAGAAATGAAAAGATACATAATTGGAATAGTAAAGATACGCAAACGATGTAAAGATACACAATTGGAATAGTAAAGATACGCAAACGATGTAAAGATACACAATTGGAATAGTAAAGATAAGCAAACGATGTAAAGATACTCAGTTTGAAAGAAACACACTCCCACACTTGCAAAACTCTCAAATACAATAGAAACTCGCATTAGAAGCCTTACAGAAAGATACTCAAACGAGAAATGAAAAGATACACAATTGGAATAGTAAAGATACACAATTGGAATAGTAAAGAAACGCAAACGATGTAAAGATACTCAGTTTGAAAGAAACACACTCCCACACTTGCAAAACTCTCAAATACAATAGAAACTCGCATCAGAAGCCTTACAGAAAGATACTCAAACGAGAAATGAAAAGATACACAATTGGAATAGTAAAGATACGCAAACGATGTAAAGATACACAATTGGAATAGTAAAGATACGCAAACGAAGTAAAGATACTCAATTTGAAAGAAACACACTCCCACACTTGCAAAACTCTCAAATACAATAGAAACTCGCATCAGAAGCCTTACAGAAAGATACTCAAACGAGAAATGAAAAGATACACAATTGGAATAGTAAAGATACGCAAACGATGTAAAGATACACAATTGGAATAGTAAAGATACGCAAACGAAGTAAAGATACTCAATTTGAAAGAAACACACTCCCACACTTGCAAAACTCTCAAATTCAATAGAAACTCGCATCAGAAAGCCTTACAGAAAGACACTGAAACGAGAAATGAAAAGATACACAATTGGAATAGTAAAGATACGCAAACGATGTAAAGATACACAATTGGAATAGTAAAGATACGCAAACGACGTAAAGATACTCAGTTTGAAAGAAACACACTCCCACACTTGCAAAACTCTCAAATTCAATAGAAACTCGCATCAGAAAGCCTTACAGAAAGATACTCAAACGAGAAATGAAAAGATACACAATTGGAATAGTAAAGATACGCAAACGATGTAAAGATACACAATTGGAATAGTAAAGATACGCAAACGACGTAAAGATACTCAGTTTGAAAGAAACACACTCCCACACTTGCAAAACTCTCAAATACAATAGAAACTCGCATCAGAAGCCATACAGAAAGATACATAAACGAGTAATGAAAAGATACACAATTGGAATAGTAAAGATACGCAAACGATGTAAAGATACACAATTGGAATAGTAAAGATACGCAAACGACGTAAAGATACTCAGTTTGAAAGAAACACACTCCCACACTTGCAAAACTCTCAAATTCAATAGAAACTCGCATCAGAAAGCCTTACAGAAAGACACTGAAACGAGAAATGAAAAGATACACAATTGGAATAGTAAAGATACGCAAACGATGTAAAGATACACAATTGGAATAGTAAAGATACGCAAACGACGTAAAGATACTCAGTTTGAAAGAAACACACTCCCACACTTGCAAAACTCACAAATTCAATAGAAACTCGCATCAGAAGCCTTACAGAAAGATACTCAAACGAGAAATGAAAAGATACATAATTGGAATAGTAAAGATACACAAACGATGTAAAGATACACAATTGGAATAGTGAAGATACGCAAACGATGTAAAGATACACAATTGGAATAGTAAAGATACGCAAACGATGTAAAGATACTCAGTTTGAAAGAAACACACTCCCACACTTGCAAAACTCTCAAATACAATAGAAACTCGCATCAGAAGCCTTACAGAAAGATACTCAAACGAGAAATGAAAAGATACACAATTGGAATAGTAAAGATACGCAAACGATGTAAAGATACACAATTGGAATAGTAAAGATACGCAAACGATGTAAAGATACTCAATTTGAAAGAAACACACTCCCACACATGCAAAACTCTCAAATTCAATAGAAACTCGCATCAGAAAGCCTTACAGAAAGATACTCAAACGAGAAATGAAAAGATACACAATTGGAATAATAAAGGCAAACGATGTAAAGATACACAATTGGAATAGTAAAGATACGCAAACGATGTAAAGATACTCAGTTTGAAAGAAACACACTCCCACACTTGCAAAACTCTCAAATACAATAGAAACTCGCATCAGAAAGACTTACAGAAAGATACTCAAACGAGAAATGAAAAGATACACAATTGGAATAGTAAAGATACGCAAACGATGTAAAGATACACAATTGGAATAGTAAAGATACGCAAACGACGTAAAGATACTCAGTTTGAAAGAAACACACTCCCACACTTGCAAAACTCTCAAATACAATAGAAACTCGCATCAGAAGCCATACAGAAAGATACTTAAACGAGTAATGAAAAGATACACAATTGGAATAGTAAAGATACGCAAACGATGTAAAGATACACAATTGGAATAGTAAAGATACGCAAACGACGTAAAGATACTCAGTTTGAAAGAAACACACTCCCACACTTGCAAAACTCTCAAATTCAATAGAAACTCGCATCAGAAAGCCTTACAGAAAGACACTGAAACGAGAAATGAAAAGATACACAATTGGAATAGTAAAGATACGCAAACGATGTAAAGATACACAATTGGAATAGTAAAGATACGCAAACGACGTAAAGATACTCAGTTTGAAAGAAACACACTCCCACACTTGCAAAACTCACAAATTCAATAGAAACTCGCATCAGAAGCCTTACAGAAAGATACTCAAACGAGAAATGAAAAGATACACAATTGGAATAGTAAAGATACGCAAACGATGTAAAGATACACAATTGGAATAGTAAAGATACGCAAACGATGTAAAGATACTCAGTTTGAAAGAAACACACTCCCACACTTGCAAAACTCTCAAATACAATAGAAACTCGCATCAGAAGCCTTACAGAAAGATACTCAAACGAGAAATGAAAAGATACACAATTGGAATAGTAAAGATACACAATTGGAATAGTAAAGAAACGCAAACGATGTAAAGATACTCAGTTTGAAAGAAACACACTCCCACACTTGCAAAACTCTCAAATACAATAGAAACTCGCATCAGAAGCCTTACAGAAAGATACTCAAACGAGAAATGAAAAGATACACAATTGGAATAGTAAAGATACGCAAACGATGTAAAGATACACAATTGGAATAGTAAAGATACGCAAACGATGTAAAGATACTCAATTTGAAAGAAACACACTCCCACACTTGCAAAACTCTCAAATTCAATAGAAACTCGCATCAGAAAGCCTTACAGAAAGATACTCAAACGAGAAATGAAAAGATACACAATTGGAATAATAAAGGCAAACGATGTAAAGATACACAATTGGAATAGTAAAGATACGCAAACGATGTAAAGATACTCAGTTTGAAAGAAACACACTCCCACACTTGCAAAACTCTCAAATACAATAGAAACTCGCATCAGAAAGACTTACAGAAAGATACTCAAACGAGAAATGAAAAGATACACAATTGGAATAGTAAAGATACGCAAACGATGTAAAGATACACAATTGGAATAGTAAAGATACGCAAACGATGTAAAGATACTCAGTTTGAAAGAAACACACTCCCACACTTGCAAAACTCTCAAATACAATAGAAACTCGCATCAGAAGCCATACAGAAAGATACTTAAACGAGTAATGAAAAGATACACAATTGGAATAGTAAAGATACGCAAACGATGTAAAGATACACAATTGGAATAGTAAAGATACGCAAACGACGTAAAGATACTCAGTTTGAAAGAAACACACTCCCACACTTGCAAAACTCTCAAATTCAATAGAAACTCGCATCAGAAAGCCTTACAGAAAGACACTGAAACGAGAAATGAAAAGACACACAATTGGAATAGTAAAGATACGCAAACGATGTAAAGATACACAATTGGAATAGTAAAGATACGCAAACGACGTAAAGATACTCAGTTTGAAAGAAACACACTCCCACACTTGCAAAACTCTCAAATTCAATAGAAACTCGCATCAGAAAGCCTTACAGAAAGACACTGAAACGAGAAATGAAAAGAAACATAATTGGAATAGTAAAGATACGCAAACGATGTAAAGATACTCAGTTTGAAAGAAACACACTCCCACACTTGCAAAACTCTCAAATTCAATAGAAACTCGCATCAGAAAGTCTTACAGAAAGATACTCAAACGAGAAATGATAAGATACAAAATTGGAATAGTAAAGATACGCAAACGATGTAAAGATACACAATTGGAATAGTAAAGATACGCAAACGATGTAAAGATACTCAGTTTGAAAGAAACACACTCCCACACTTGCAAAACTCTCAAATTCAATAGAAACTCGCATCAGAAAGCCTTACAGAAAGATACTCAAACGAGAAATGAAAAGATACACAATTGGAATAGTAAAGATACGCAAACGATGTAAAGATACTCAGTTTGAAAGAAACACACTCCCACACTTGCAAAACTCTCAAATTCAATAGAAACTCGCATCAGAAAGCCTTACAGAAAGATACTCAAACGAGAAATGAAAAGATACACAATTGGAATAGTAAAGATACGCAAACGATGTAAAGATACACAATTGGAATAGTAAAGATACGCAAACGATGTAAAGATACTCAGTTTGAAAGAAACACACTCCCACACTTGCAAAACTCTCAAATACAATAGAAACTCGCATCAGAAAGACTTACAGAAAGATAGTCAAACGAGAAATGAAAAGATACACAATTGGAATAGTAAAGATACGCAAACGATGTAAAGATACTCAATTTGAAAGAAACACACTCCCACACTTGCAAAACTCTCAAATACAATAGAAACTCGCATCAGAAAGCCTTACAGAAAGATACTCAAACGAGAAATGAAAAGATACACAATTGGAATAGTAAAGATACACAAACGATGTAAAGATACACAATTGGAATGAAACACACTCCCACACTTGCAAAACTCTCAAATTCAATAGAAACTCGCATCAGAAAGCCTTACAGAAAGATACTCAAACGAGAAATGAAAAGATACACAATTGGAATAGTAAAGATACGCAAACAATGTAAAGATACAAAATTGGAATAGTAAAGATACGCAAACGATGTAAAGATACACAATTGGAATAGTAAAGATACGCAAACAACGTAAAGATACTCAGTTTGAAAGAAACACACTCCCACACTTGCAAAACTCACAAATTCAATAGAAACTCGCATCAGAAGCCTTACAGAAAGATACTCAAACGAGAAATGAAAAGATACACAATTAGAATAATAAAGATACGCAAACGATGTAAAGATACTCAGTTTGAAAGAAACACACTCCCACACTTGCAAAACTCTCAAATTCAATAGAAACTCGCATCAGAAAGCCAGACAGAAAGATACTCAAACGAGAAATGAAAACATACACAATTGGAATAGTAAAGATACGCAAACGATGTAAAGATACTCAGTTTGAAAGAAACACACTCCCACACTTGCAAAACTCTCAAATTCAATAGAAACTCGCATCAGAAAGCCTTACAGAAAGATACTCAAACGAGAAATGAAAAGATACACAATTGGAATAGTAAAGATACGCAAACGATGTAAAGATACACAATTGGAATAGTAAAGATACGCAAACGATGTAAAGATACTCAGTTTGAAAGAAACACACTCCCACACTTGCAAAACTCTCAAATACAATAGAAACTCGCATCAGAAAGACTTACAGAAAGATAGTCAAACGAGAAATGAAAAGATACACAATTGGAATAGTAAAGATACGCAAACGATGTAAAGATACTCAATTTGAAAGAAACACACTCCCACACTTGCAAAACTCTCAAATACAATAGAAACTCGCATCAGAAAGCCTTACAGAAAGATACTCAAACGAGAAATGAAAAGATACACAATTGGAATAGTAAAGATACACAAACGATGTAAAGATACACAATTGGAATGAAACACACTCCCACACTTGCAAAACTCTCAAATTCAATAGAAACTCGCATCAGAAAGCCTTACAGAAAGATACTCAAACGAGAAATGAAAAGATACACAATTGGAATAGTAAAGATACGCAAACAATGTAAAGATACAAAATTGGAATAGTAAAGATACGCAAACGATGTAAAGATACACAATTGGAATAGTAAAGATACGCAAACAACGTAAAGATACTCAGTTTGAAAGAAACACACTCCCACACTTGCAAAACTCACAAATTCAATAGAAACTCGCATCAGAAGCCTTACAGAAAGATACTCAAACGAGAAATGAAAAGATACACAATTAGAATAATAAAGATACGCAAACGATGTAAAGATACTCAGTTTGAAAGAAACACACTCCCACACTTGCAAAACTCTCAAATTCAATAGAAACTCGCATCAGAAAGCCAGACAGAAAGATACTCAAACGAGAAATGAAAACATACACAATTGGAATAGTAAAGATACGCAAACGATGTAAAGATACTCAGTTTGAAAGAAACACACTCCCACACTTGCAAAACTCTCAAATCAATAGAAACTCGCATCGGATAGCCGTTGAGAAAGATACTCAAACCAGAAATGAAAAGATACACAATTGGAATAGTAAAGATACGCAAACGATGTAAAGATACTCAGTTTGAAAGAAACACACTCCCACACTTGCAAAACTCTCAAATACAATAGAAACTCGCATCAGAAAGCCTTACAGAAAGATACTCAAACGAGAAATGAAAAGATACACAATTGGAATAGTAAAGATACGCAAACGATGTAAAGATACTCAGTTTGAAAGAAACACACTCCCACACTTGCAAAACTCTCAAATGCAATAGAAACTCGCATCAGAAGCCTTACAGAAAGATACTTAAACGAGTAATGAAAAGATACACAATTGGAATAGTAAAGATACGCAAACGATGTAAAGATACACAATTGGAATAGTAAAGAAACGCAAACGATGTAAAGATACTCAGTTTGAAAGAAACACACTCCCACACTTGCAAAACTTTCAAATACAATTGAAACTCGCATCAGAAGCCTTACAGAAAGACACTGAAACGAGAAATGAAAAGATACACAATTGGAATAGTAAAGATACGCAAACGATGTAAAGATACACAATTGGAATAGTAAAGATACGCAAACGATGTAAAGATACACAATTGGAATAGTATAGATACGCAAACGACGTAAAGATACTCAGTTTGAAAGAAACACACTCCCACACTTGCAAAACTCACAAATTCAATAGAAACTCGCATCAGAAGCCTTACAGAAAGATACTCAAACGAGAAATGAAAAGATACACAATTGGAATAGTAAAGATAGGCAAACGATGTAAAGATACATAATTGGAATAGTAAAGATACGCAAACGATGTAAAGATACTCAATTTGAAAGAAACACACTCCCACACTTGCAAAACTCTCAAATAATATAGAAATTCGCATCAGAAGCCTTACAGAAAGATACTCAAACGAGAAATGAAAAGATACACAATTGGAATAGTAAAGATACACAAACGATGTAAAGATACACAATTGGAATAGTAAAGATACGCAAACGATGTAAAGATACTCAGTTTGAAAGAAACACACTCCCACACTTGCAAAACTCTCAAATTCAATAGAAACTCGCATCAGAAGCCATACAGAAAGATACTTAAACGAGTAATGAAAAGATACACAATTGGAATAGTAAAGATACGCAAACGATGTAAAGATACACAATTGGAATAGTAAAGATACGCAAACGATGTAAAGATACTCAGTTTGAAAGAAACACACTCCCACACGTGCAAAACTCTCAAATACAATAGAAACTCGCATCAGAAAGCCTTACAGAAAGACACTGAAACGAGAAATGAAAAGATACACAATTGGAATAGTAAAGATACGCAAACGATGAAAAGATACACAATTGGAATAGTAAAGATACACAAACGATGTAAAGATACACAATTGGAATAGTAAAGATACGCAAACGATGTAAAGATACTCAGTTTGAAAGAAACACACTCCCACACTTGCAAAACTCTCAAATACAATAGAAACTCGCATCAGAAGCCATACAGAAAGATACTTAAACGAGTAATGAAAAGATACACAATTGGAATAGTAAAGATACGCAAACGATGTAAAGATACACAATTGGAATAGTAAAGATACGCAAACGATGTAAAGATACTCAGTTTGAAAGATACACACTCCCACACTTGCAAAACTCTCAAATTCAATAGAAACTCGCATTAGAAAGCCTTACAGAAAGACACTGAAACGAGAAATGAAAAGATACACAATTGGAATAGTAAAGATACGCAAACGATGTAAAGATACACAATTGGAATAGTAAAGATACGCAAACGACGTAAAGATACTCAGTTTGAAAGAAACACACTCCCACACTTGCAAAACTCACAAATTCAATAGAAACTCGCATCAGAAGCCTTACAGAAAGATACTCAAACGAGAAATGACAAGATACACAATTGGAATAGTAAAGATACGCAAACGATGTAAAGATACACAATTGGAATAGTAAAGATACGCAAACGATGTAAAGATACTCAGTTTGAAAGAAACACACTCCCACACTTGCAAAACTCTCAAATTCAATAGAAACTCGCATCAGAAGCCTTACAGAAAGATACTCAAACGAGAAATGAAAAGATACACAATTGGAATAGTAAAGATATGCAAACGATGTAAAGATACACAATTGGAATATTAAAGATACACAAACGATGTAAAGATACTCAGTTTGAAAGAAACACACTCCCACACTTGCAAAACTCTCAAATACAATAGAAACTCGCATCAGAAGCCTTACAGCAAGATACTCAAACGAGAAATGAAAAGATACACAATTGGAATAGTAAAGATACCCAAACGATGTAAAGATACTCAGTTTGAAAGAAACACACTCCCACACTTGCAAAACTCTCAAATTCAATAGAAACTCGCATCAGAAAGTCTTACAGAAAGATACTCAAACGAGAAATGATAAGATACAAAATTGGAATAGTAAAGATACGCAAACGATGTAAAGATACACAATTGGAATAGTAAAGATACGCAAACGATGTAAAGATACTCAGTTTGAAAGAAACACACTCCCACACTTGCAAAACTCTCAAATTCAATAGAAACTCGCATCAGAAAGCCTTACAGAAAGATACTCAAACGAGAAATGAAAAGATACACAATTGGAATAGTAAAGATACGCAAACGATGTAAAGATACTCAGTTTGAAAGAAACACACTCCCACACTTGCAAAACTCTCAAATTCAATAGAAACTCGCATCAGAAAGCCTTACAGAAAGATACTCAAACGAGAAATGAAAAGATACACAATTGGAATAGTAAAGATACGCAAACGATGTAAAGATACTCAGTTTGAAAGAAACACACTCCCACACTTGCAAAACTCTCAAATACAATAGAAACTCGCATCAGAAAGCCTTACAGAAAGATACTCAAACGAGAAATGAAAAGATACACAATTGGAATAGTAAAGATACGCAAACGATGTAAAGATACTCAGTTTGAAAGAAACACACTCCCACACTTGCAAAACTCTCAAATGCAATAGAAACTCGCATCAGAAGCCTTACAGAAAGATACTTAAACGAGTAATGAAAAGATACACAATTGGAATAGTAAAGATACGCAAACGATGTAAAGATACACAATTGGAATAGTAAAGAAACGCAAACGATGTAAAGATACTCAGTTTGAAAGAAACACACTCCCACACTTGCAAAACTTTCAAATACAATTGAAACTCGCATCAGAAGCCTTACAGAAAGACACTGAAACGAGAAATGAAAAGATACACAATTGGAATAGTAAAGATACGCAAACGATGTAAAGATACACAATTGGAATAGTAAAGATACGCAAACGATGTAAAGATACACAATTGGAATAGTATAGATACGCAAACGACGTAAAGATACTCAGTTTGAAAGAAACACACTCCCACACTTGCAAAACTCACAAATTCAATAGAAACTCGCATCAGAAGCCTTACAGAAAGATACTCAAACGAGAAATGAAAAGATACACAATTGGAATAGTAAAGATAGGCAAACGATGTAAAGATACATAATTGGAATAGTAAAGATACGCAAACGATGTAAAGATACTCAATTTGAAAGAAACACACTCCCACACTTGCAAAACTCTCAAATAATATAGAAATTCGCATCAGAAGCCTTACAGAAAGATACTCAAACGAGAAATGAAAAGATACACAATTGGAATAGTAAAGATACACAAACGATGTAAAGATACACAATTGGAATAGTAAAGATACGCAAACGATGTAAAGATACTCAGTTTGAAAGAAACACACTCCCACACTTGCAAAACTCTCAAATTCAATAGAAACTCGCATCAGAAGCCATACAGAAAGATACTTAAACGAGTAATGAAAAGATACACAATTGGAATAGTAAAGATACGCAAACGATGTAAAGATACACAATTGGAATAGTAAAGATACGCAAACGATGTAAAGATACTCAGTTTGAAAGAAACACACTCCCACACGTGCAAAACTCTCAAATACAATAGAAACTCGCATCAGAAAGCCTTACAGAAAGACACTGAAACGAGAAATGAAAAGATACACAATTGGAATAGTAAAGATACGCAAACGATGAAAAGATACACAATTGGAATAGTAAAGATACACAAACGATGTAAAGATACACAATTGGAATAGTAAAGATACGCAAACGATGTAAAGATACTCAGTTTGAAAGAAACACACTCCCACACTTGCAAAACTCTCAAATACAATAGAAACTCGCATCAGAAGCCATACAGAAAGATACTTAAACGAGTAATGAAAAGATACACAATTGGAATAGTAAAGATACGCAAACGATGTAAAGATACACAATTGGAATAGTAAAGATACGCAAACGATGTAAAGATACTCAGTTTGAAAGATACACACTCCCACACTTGCAAAACTCTCAAATTCAATAGAAACTCGCATTAGAAAGCCTTACAGAAAGACACTGAAACGAGAAATGAAAAGATACACAATTGGAATAGTAAAGATACGCAAACGATGTAAAGATACACAATTGGAATAGTAAAGATACGCAAACGACGTAAAGATACTCAGTTTGAAAGAAACACACTCCCACACTTGCAAAACTCACAAATTCAATAGAAACTCGCATCAGAAGCCTTACAGAAAGATACTCAAACGAGAAATGACAAGATACACAATTGGAATAGTAAAGATACGCAAACGATGTAAAGATACACAATTGGAATAGTAAAGATACGCAAACGATGTAAAGATACTCAGTTTGAAAGAAACACACTCCCACACTTGCAAAACTCTCAAATTCAATAGAAACTCGCATCAGAAGCCTTACAGAAAGATACTCAAACGAGAAATGAAAAGATACACAATTGGAATAGTAAAGATATGCAAACGATGTAAAGATACACAATTGGAATATTAAAGATACACAAACGATGTAAAGATACTCAGTTTGAAAGAAACACACTCCCACACTTGCAAAACTCTCAAATACAATAGAAACTCGCATCAGAAGCCTTACAGCAAGATACTCAAACGAGAAATGAAAAGATACACAATTGGAATAGTAAAGATACCCAAACGATGTAAAGATACTCAGTTTGAAAGAAACACACTCCCACACTTGCAAAACTCTCAAATTCAATAGAAACTCGCATCAGAAAGTCTTACAGAAAGATACTCAAACGAGAAATGATAAGATACAAAATTGGAATAGTAAAGATACGCAAACGATGTAAAGATACACAATTGGAATAGTAAAGATACGCAAACGATGTAAAGATACTCAGTTTGAAAGAAACACACTCCCACACTTGCAAAACTCTCAAATTCAATAGAAACTCGCATCAGAAAGCCTTACAGAAAGATACTCAAACGAGAAATGAAAAGATACACAATTGGAATAGTAAAGATACGCAAACGATGTAAAGATACTCAGTTTGAAAGAAACACACTCCCACACTTGCAAAACTCTCAAATTCAATAGAAACTCGCATCAGAAAGCCTTACAGAAAGATACTCAAACGAGAAATGAAAAGATACACAATTGGAATAGTAAAGATACGCAAACGATGTAAAGATACACAATTGGAATAGTAAAGATACGCAAACGATGTAAAGATACTCAGTTTGAAAGAAACACACTCCCACACTTGCAAAACTCTCAAATACAATAGAAACTCGCATCAGAAAGACTTACAGAAAGATAGTCAAACGAGAAATGAAAAGATACACAATTGGAATAGTAAAGATACGCAAACGATGTAAAGATACTCAATTTGAAAGAAACACACTCCCACACTTGCAAAACTCTCAAATACAATAGAAACTCGCATCAGAAAGCCTTACAGAAAGATACTCAAATGAGAAATGAAAAGATACACAATTGGAATAGTAAAGATACACAAACGATGTAAAGATACACAATTGGAATGAAACACACTCCCACACTTGCAAAACTCTCAAATTCAATAGAAACTCGCATCAGAAAGCCTTACAGAAAGATACTCAAACGAGAAATGAAAAGATACACAATTGGAATAGTAAAGATACGCAAACAATGTAAAGATACAAAATTGGAATAGTAAAGATACGCAAACGATGTAAAGATACACAATTGGAATAGTAAAGATACGCAAACAACGTAAAGATACTCAGTTTGAAAGAAACACACTCCCACACTTGCAAAACTCACAAATTCAATAGAAACTCGCATCAGAATCCTTACAGAAAGATACTCAAACGAGAAATGAAAAGATACACAATTAGAATAATAAAGATACGCAAACGATGTAAAGATACTCAGTTTGAAAGAAACACACTCCCACACTTGCAAAACTCTCAAATTCAATAGAAACTCGCATCAGAAAGCCAGACAGAAAGATACTCAAACGAGAAATGAAAACATACACAATTGGAATAGTAAAGATACGCAAACGATGTAAAGATACTCAGTTTGAAAGAAACACACTCCCACACTTGCAAAACTCTCAAATTCAATAGAAACTCGCATCAGAAAGCCTTACAGAAAGATACTCAAACGAGAAATGAAAAGATACACAATTGGAATAGTAAAGATACGCAAACGATGTAAAGATACACAATTGGAATAGTAAAGATACGCAAACGATGTAAAGATACTCAGTTTGAAAGAAACACCCACCCACACTTGCAAAACTCTCAAATACAATAGAAACTCGCATCAGAAAGACTTACAGAAAGATAGTCAAACGAGAAATGAAAAGATACACAATTGGAATAGTAAAGATACGCAAACGATGTAAAGATACTCAATTTGAAAGAAACACACTCCCACACTTGCAAAACTCTCAAATACAATAGAAACTCGCATCAGAAAGCCTTACAGAAAGATACTCAAACGAGAAATGAAAAGATACACAATTGGAATAGTAAAGATACACAAACGATGTAAAGATACACAATTGGAATGAAACACACTCCCACACTTGCAAAACTCTCAAATTCAATAGAAACTCGCATCAGAAAGCCTTACAGAAAGATACTCAAACGAGAAATGAAAAGATACACAATTGGAATAGTAAAGATACGCAAACAATGTAAAGATACAAAATTGGAATAGTAAAGATACGCAAACGATGTAAAGATACACAATTGGAATAGTAAAGATACGCAAACAACGTAAAGATACTCAGTTTGAAAGAAACACACTCCCACACTTGCAAAACTCACAAATTCAATAGAAACTCGCATCGGATAGCCGTTGAGAAAGATACTCAAACCAGAAATGAAAAGATACACAATTGGAATAGTAAAGATACGCAAACGATGTAAAGATACTCAGTTTGAAAGAAACACACTCCCACACTTGCAAAACTCTCAAATACAATAGAAACTCGCATCAGAAAGCCTTACAGAAAGATACTCAAACGAGAAATGAAAAGATACACAATTGGAATAGTAAAGATACGCAAACGATGTAAAGATACACAATTGGAATAGTAAAGATACGCAAACGATGTAAAGATACTCAGTTTGAAAGAAACACACTCCCACACTTGCAAAACTCTCAAATTCAATAGAAACTCGCATCAGAAAGCCAGACAGAAAGATACTCAAACGAGAAATGAAAAGATACACAATTGGAATAGTAAAGATACGCAAACGATGTAAAGATACACAATTGGAATAGTAATGATACGCAAACGATGTAAAGATACTCAGTTTAAAAGAAACACACTCCCACACTTGCAAAACTCTCAAATACAATAGAAACTCGCATCAGAAGCCTTACAGAAAGATACTCAAACGAGAAATGAAAAGATACACAATTGGAATAGTAAAGATACGCAAACGATGTAAAGATACTCAGTTTGAAAGAAACACACTCCCACACTTGCAAAACTCTCAAATTCAATAGAAACTCGCATCAGAAATCCGTTCAGAAAGATACTCAAACCAGAATAAAAAACATACACAATTGGAATAGTAAAGATACGCAAACGATGTAAAGATACTCAGTTTGAAAGAAACACACTCCCACACTTGCAAAACTCTCAAATTCAATAGAAACTCGCATCAGAAAGCCTTACAGAAAGATACTCAAACGAGAATTGAAAAGATACACAATTGGAATAGTAAAGATACGCAAACGATGTAAAGATACTCAGTTTGAAAGAAACACACTCCCACACTTGCAAAACTCTCAAATTCAATAGAAACTCGCATCAGATAGCCGTTCAGAAAGATACTCAAACGAGAATTGAAAAGATACACAATTGGAATAGTAAAGATACGCAAACGATGTAAAGATATTCAGTTTGAAAGAAACACACTCCCACACTTGCAAAACTCTCAAATTCAATAGAAACTCGCATCAGAAATCCGTTCAGAAAGATACTCAAACGAGAAATGAAAAGATACACAATTGGAATAGTAACGATACGCAAACGATGTAAAGATACTCAGTTTAAAAGAAACACACTCCCACACTTGCAAAACTCTCAAATACAATAGAAACTCGCATCAGAAGCCTTACAGAAAGATACTCAAACGAGAAATGAAAAGATACACAATTGGAATAGTAAAGATACGCAAACGATGTAAAGATACTCAGTTTGAAAGAAACACACTCCCACACTTGCAAAACTCTCAAATTCAATAGAAACTCGCATCAGAAATCCGTTCAGAAAGATACTCAAACCAGAATAAAAAACATACACAATTGGAATAGTAAAGATACGCAAACGATGTAAAGATACTCAGTTTGAAAGAAACACACTCCCACACTTGCAAAACTCTCAAATCAATAGAAACTCGCATCGGATAGCCGTTGAGAAAGATACTCAAACCAGAAATGAAAAGATACACAATTGGAATAGTAAAGATACGCAAACGATGTAAAGATACTCAGTTTGAAAGAAACACACTCCCACACTTGCAAAACTCTCAAATTCAATAGAAACTCGCATCAGAAAGCCTTACAGAAAGATACTCAAACGAGAAATGAAAAGATACACAATTGGAATAGTACAGATACGCAAACGATGTAAAGATACTCAGTTTGAAAGAAACACACTCCCACACTTGCAAAACTCTCAAATTCAATAGAAACTCGCATCAGAAAGCCTTACAGAAAGATACTCAAACGAGAAATGAAAAGATACACAATTGGAATAGTAAAGATACGCAAACGATGTAAAGATACACAATTGGAATAGTAAAGATACGCAAACGATGTAAAGATACTCAGTTTGAAAGAAACACACTCCCACACTTGCAAAACTCTCAAATACAATAGAAACTCGCATCAGAAAGACTTACAGAAAGATACTCAAACGAGAAATGAAAAGATACACAATTGGAATAGTAAAGATACGCAAACGATGTAAAGATACTTAATTTGAAAGAAACACACTCCCACACTTGCAAAACTGTCAAATTATTTAGAAACTCGCATCAGAAGCCTTACAGAAAGATACTCAAGCGAGAAATGAAAAGATACACAATTGGAATAGTAAAGATACACAAACGATGTAAAGATACACAATTGGAAAGAAACACACTCCCACACTTGCAAAACTCTCAAATTCAATAGAAACTCGCATCAGAAAGCCTTACAGAAAGATACTCAAACGAGAAATGAAAAGATACACAATTGGAATAGTAAAGATACGCAAACGATGTAAAGATACAAAATTGGAATAGTAAAGATACGCAAACGATGTAAAGATACACAATTGGAATAGTAAAGATACGCAAACGACGTAAAGATACTCAGTTTGAAAGAAACACACTCCCACACTTGCAAAACTCACAAATTCAATAGAAACTCGCATCAGAAAGCCAGACAGAAAGATACTCAAACGAGAAATGAAAAGATACACAATTGGAATAGTAAAGATACGCAAACGATGTAAAGATACACAATTGGAATAGTAAAGATACGCAAACGATGTAAAGATACTCTGTTTGAAAGAAACACACTCCCACACTTGCAAAACTCTCAAATTCAATAGAAACTCGCATCAGAAAGCCAGACAGAAAGATACTCAAACGAGAAATGAAAAGATACACAATTGGAATAGTAAAGATACGCAAACGATGTAAAGATACATAATTGGAATAGTAAAGATACGCAAACGATGTAAAGATACTCAGTTTAAAAGAAACACACTCCCACACTTGCAAAACTCTCAAATACAATAGAAACTCGCATCAGAAGCCTTACAGAAAGATACTCAAACGAGAAATGAAAAGATACACAATTGGAATAGTAAAGATACGCAAACGATGTAAAGATACTCAGTTTGAAAGAAACACACTCCCACACTTGCAAAACTCTCAAATACAATAGAAACTCGCATCAGAAGCCTTACAGAAAGATACTCAAACGAGAAATGAAAAGATACACAATTGGAATAGTAAAGATACGTAAACGATGTAAAGATACTCAGTTTGAAAGAAACACACTCTCACACTTGCAAAACTCTCAAATTCAATAGAAACTCGCATCAGAAAGCCTTACAGAAAGATACTCAAACGAGAATTGAAAAGATACACAATTGGAATAGTAAAGATACGCAAACGATGTAAAGATACTCAGTTTGAAAGAAACACACTCCCACACTTGCAAAACTCTCAAATTCAATAGAAACTCGCATCAGATAGCCGTTCAGAAAGATACTCAAACGAGAATTGAAAAGATACACAATTGGAATAGTAAAGATACGCAAACGATGTAAAGATACTCAGTTTAAAAGAAACACACTCCCACACTTGCAAAACTCTCAAATACAATAGAAACTCGCATCAGAAGCCTTACAGAAAGATACTCAAACGACAAATGAAAAGATACACAATTGGAATAGTAAAGATACGCAAACGATGTAAAGATACTCAGTTTGAAAGAAACACACTCCCACACTTGCAAAACTCTCAAATTCAATAGAAACTCGCATCAGAAATCCGTTCAGAAAGATACTCAAACCAGAATAGAAAACATACACAATTGGAATAGTAAAGATACGCAAACGATGTAAAGATACTCAGTTTGAAAGAAACACACTCCCACACTTGCAAAACTCTCAAATACAATAGAAACTCGCATCAGAAAGACTTACAGAAAGATACTCAAACGAGAAATTAAAAGATACACAATTGGAATAGTAAAGATACGCAAACGATGTAAAGATACTTAATTTGAAAGAAACACACTCCCACACTTGCAAAACTCTCAAATTATTTAGAAACTCGCATCAGAAGCCTTACAGAAAGATACTCAAGCGAGAAATGAAAAGATACACAATTGGAATAGTAAAGATACACAAACGATGTAAAGATACACAATTGGAAAGAAACACACTCCCACACTTGCAAAACTCTCAAATTCAATAGAAACTCGCATCAGAAAGCCTTACAGAAAGATACTCAAACGAGAAATGAAAAGATACACAATTGGAATAGTAAAGATACGCAAACGATGTAAAGATACAAAATTGGAATAGTAAAGATACGCAAACGATGTAAAGATACACAATTGGAATAGTAAAGATACGCAAACGACGTAAAGATACTCAGTTTGAAAGAAACACACTCCCACACTTGCAAAACTCACAACTTCAATAGAAACTCGCATCAGAAAGCCAGACAGAAAGATACTCAAACGAGAAATGAAAAGATACACAATTGGAATAGTAAAGATACGCAAACGATGTAAAGATACACAATTGGAATAGTAAAGATACGCAAACGATGTAAAGATACTCAGTTTGAAAGAAACACACTCCCACACTTGCAAAACTCTCAAATTCAATAGAAACTCGCATCAGAAAGCCAGACAGAAAGATACTCAAACGAGAAATGAAAAGATACACAATTGGAATAGTAAAGATACGCAAACGATGTAAAGATACATAATTGGAATAGTAAAGATACGCAAACGATGTAAAGATACTCAGTTTAAAAGAAACACACTCCCACACTTGCAAAACTCTCAAATACAATAGAAACTCGCATCAGAAGCCTTACAGAAAGATACTCAAACGAGAAATGAAAAGATACACAATTGGAATAGTAAAGATACGCAAACGATGTAAAGATACTCAGTTTGAAAGAAACACACTCCCACACTTGCAAAACTCTCAAATACAATAGAAACTCGCATCAGAAGCCTTACAGAAAGATACTCAAACGAGAAATGAAATGATACACAATTGGAATAGTAAAGATACGTAAACGATGTAAAGATACTCAGTTTGAAAGAAACACACTCTCACACTTGCAAAACTCTCAAATTCAATAGAAACTCGCATCAGAAAGCCTTACAGAAAGATACTCAAACGAGAATTGAAAAGATACACAATTGGAATAGTAAAGATACGCAAACGATGTAAAGATACTCAGTTTGAAAGAAACACACTCCCACACTTGGAAAACTCTCAAATTCAATAGAAACTCGCATCAGATAGCCGTTCAGAAAGATACTCAAACGAGAATTGAAAAGATACACAATTGGAATAGTAAAGATACGCAAACGATGTAAAGATATTCAGTTTGAAAGAAACACACTCCCACACTTGCAAAACTCTCAAATTCAATAGAAACTCGCATCAGAAATCCGTTCAGAAAGATACTCAAACGAGAAATGAAAAGATACACAATTGGAATAGTAACGATACGCAAACGATGTAAAGATACTCAGTTTAAAAGAAACACACTCCCACACTTGCAAAACTCTCAAATACAATAGAAACTCGCATCAGAAGCCTTACAGAAAGATACTCAAACGAGAAATGAAAAGATACACAATTGGAATAGTAAAGATACGCAAACGATGTAAAGATACTCAGTTTGAAAGAAACACACTCCCACACTTGCAAAACTCTCAAATTCAATAGAAACTCGCATCAGAAATCCGTTCAGAAAGATACTCAAACCAGAATAGAAAACATACACAATTGGAATAGTAAAGATACGCAAACGATGTAAAGATACTCAGTTTGAAAGAAACACACTCCCACACTTGCAAAACTCTCAAATCAATAGAAACTCGCATCGGATAGCCGTTGAGAAAGATACTCAAACCAGAAATGAAAAGATACACAATTGGAATAGTAAAGATACGCAAACGATGTAAAGATACTCAGTTTGAAAGAAACACACTCCCACACTTGCAAAACTCTCAAATTCAATAGAAACTCGCATCAGAAAGCCTTACAGAAAGATACTCAAACGAGAAATGAAAAGATACACAATTGGAATAGTAAAGATACGCAAACGATGTAAAGATACACAATTGGAATAGTAAAGATACGCAAACGATGTAAAGATACTCAGTTTGAAAGAAACACACTCCCACACTTGCAAAACTCTCAAATTCAATAGAAACTCGCATCAGAAAGCCAGACAGAAAGATACTCAAACGAGAAATGAAAAGATACACAATTGGAATAGTAAAGATACGCAAACGATGTAAAGATACACAATTGGAATAGTAAAGATACGCAAACGATGTAAAGATACTCAGTTTAAAAGAAACACACTCCCACACTTGCAAAACTCTCAAATACAATAGAAACTCGCATCAGAAGCCTTACAGAATGATACTCAAACGAGAAATGAAAAGATACACAATTGGAATAGTAAAGATACGCAAACGATGTAAAGATACTCAGTTTGAAAGAAACACACTCTCACACTTGCAAAACTCTCAAATTCAATAGAAACTCGCATCAGAAAGCCTTACAGAAAGATACTCAAACGAGAATTGAAAAGATACACAATTGGAATAGTAAAGATACGCAAACGATGTAAAGATACTCAGTTTGAAAGAAACACACTCCCACACTTGCAAAACTCTCAAATTCAATAGAAACTCGCATCAGATAGCCGTTCAGAAAGATACTCAAACGAGAATTGAAAAGATACACAATTGGAATAGTAAAGATACGCAAACGATGTAAAGATATTCAGTTTGAAAGAAACACACTCCCACACTTGCAAAACTCTCAAATTCAATAGAAACTCGCATCAGAAATCCGTTCAGAAAGATACTCAAACGAGAAATGAAAAGATACACAATTGGAATAGTAACGATACGCAAACGATGTAAAGATACTCAGTTTAAAAGAAACACACTCCCACACTTGCAAAACTCTCAAATACAATAGAAACTCGCATCAGAAGCCTTACAGAAAGATACTAAAACGAGAAATGAAAAGATACACAATTGGAATAGTAAAGATACGTAAACGATGTAAAGATACAAAATTGGAATAGTAAAGATACGCAAACGATGTAAAGATACACAATTGGAATAGTAAAGATACGTAAACGACGTAAAGATACTCAGTTTGAAAGAAACACACTCCCACACTTGCAAAACTCACAAATTCAATAGAAACTCGCATCAGAAGCCTTACAGAAAGATACTCAAACGAGAAATGAAAAGATACACAATTAGAATAATAAAGATACGCAAACGATGTAAAGATACTCAGTTTGAAAGAAACACACTCCCACACTTGCAAAACTCTCAAATACAATAGAAACTCGCATCAGAAAGCCAGACAGAAAGATACTCAAACGAGAAATGAAAAGATACACAATTGGAATAGTAAAGATACGCAAACGATGTAAAGATACACAATTGGAATAGTAAAGATACGCAAACGATGTAAAGATACTCAGTTTGAAAGAAACACACTCCCACACTTGCAAAACTCTCAAATACAATAGAAACTCGCATCAGAAAGCCTTACAGAAAGATACTCAAACGAGAAATGAAAAGATACACAATTGGAATAGTAAAGATACGCAAACGATGTAAAGATACACAATTGGAATAGTAAAGATACGCAAACGATGTAAAGATACTCAGTTTGAAAGAAACACACTCCCACACTTGCAAAACTCTCAAATTCAATAGAAACTCGCATCAGATAGCCGTTCAGAAAGATACTCAAACGAGAATTGAAAAGATACACAATTGGAATAGTAAAGATACGCAAACGATGTAAAGATATTCAGTTTGAAAGAAACACACTCCCACACTTGCAAAACTCTCAAATTCAATAGAAACTCGCATCAGAAATCCGTTCAGAAAGATACTCAAACGAGAAATGAAAAGATACACAATTGGAATAGTAACGATATGCAAACGATGTAAAGATACTAAGTATAAAAGAAACACACTCCCACACTTGCAAAACTCTCAAATACAATAGAAACTCGCATCAGAAGACTTACAGAAAGATACTCAAACGAGAAATGAAAAGATACACAATTGGAATAGTAATGATACGCAAACGATGTAAAGATACTCAGTTTAAAAGAAACACACCCCCACACTTGCAAAACTCTCAAATACAATAGAAACTCGCATCAGAAGCTTTACAGAAAGATACTCAAACGAGAAATGAAAAGATACACAATTGGAATAGTAAAGATACGCAAACGATGTAAAGATACTCAGTTTGAAAGAAACACACTCCCACACTTGCAAAACTCTCAAATTCAATAGAAACTCGCATCAGAAATCCGTTCAGAAAGATACTCAAACCAGAATAGAAAACATACACAATTGGAATAGTAAAGATACGCAAACGATGTAAAAATACTCAGTTTGAAAGAAACACACTCCCACACTTGCAAAACTCTCAAATTCAATAGAAACTCGCATCAGAAAGCCTTACAGAAAGATACTCAAACGAGAAATGAAAAGATACACAATTGGAATAGTAAAGATACGCATACGATGTAAAGATACTCAGTTTGAAAGAAACACACTCCCACACTTGCAAAACTGTCAAATTCAATAGAAACTCGCATCAGAAAGCCTTACAGAAAGATACTCAAACGAGAAATGAAAAGATACACAATTGGAATAGTAAAGATACGCAAACGATGTAAAGATACTCAGTTTGAAAGAAACACACTCCCACACTTGCAAAACTCTCAAATTCAATAGAAACTCGCATCAGAAAGCCTTACAGAAAGATACTCAAACGAGAAATGAAAAGATACACAATTGGAATAGTAAAGATACGCAAACGATGTAAAGATACTCAGTTTGAAAGAAACACACTCCCACACTTGCAAAACTCTCAAATTCAATAGAAACTCGCATCAGAAAGCATTACAGAAAGATACTCAAACGAGAAATGAAAAGATACACAATTGGAATAGTAAAGATACGCAAACGATGTAAAGATACACAATTGGAATAGTAAAGATACGCAAACGATGTAAAGATACTCAGTTTGAAAGAAACACACTCCCACACTTGCAAAACTCTCAAATACAATAGAAACTCGCATCAGAAAGCCTTACAGAAAGATACTCAAACGAGAAATGAAAAGATACACAATTGGAATAGTAAAGATACACAAACGATGTAAAGATACTCAGTTTGAAAGAAACACACTCCCACACTTGCAAAACTCTCAAATTCAATAGAAACTCGCATCAGAAAGCCAGACAGAAAGATACTCAAACGAGAATTGAAAAGATACACAATTGGAATAGTAAAGATACGCAAACGATGTAAAGATACACAATTGGAATAGTAAAGATACGCAAACGATGTAAAGATACTCAGTTTAAAAGAAACACACTCCCACACTTGCAAAACTCTCAAATTCAATAGAAACTCGCATCAGAAATCCGTTCAGAAAGATACTCAAACGAGAAATGAAAAGATACACAATTGGAATAGTAACGATACGCAAACGATGTAAAGATACTCAGTTTAAAAGAAACACACTCCCACACTTGCAAAACTCTCAAATACAATAGAAACTCGCATCAGAAGCCTTACAGAAAGATACTCAAACGAGAAATGAAAAGATACACAATTGGAATAGTAAAGATACGCAAACGATGTAAAGATACTCAGTTTGAAAGAAACACACTCCCACACTTGCAAAACTCTCAAATACAATAGAAACTCGCATCAGAAGCCTTACAGAAAGATACTCAAACGAGAAATGAAAAGATACACAATTGGAATAGTAAAGATACGCAAACGATGTAAAGATACACAATTGGAATAGTAAAGATACGCAAACGATGTAAAGATACACAATTGGAATAGTAAATATACGCAAACGATGTAAAAATACTCAGTTTGAAAGAAACACACTCCCACACTTGCAAAACTCTCAAATACAATAGAAACTCGCATCAGAAGCCATACAGAAAGATACTCAAACGAGAAATGAAAAGATACACAATTGGAATAGTAAAGATACGCAAACGATGTAAAGATACTCAGTTTGAAAGAAACACACTCCCACACTTGCAAAACTCTCAAATACAGAAGAAACTCGCATCAGAAGCCTTACAGAAAGATACTCAAACGAGAAATGAAAATATACACAATTGGAATAGTAAAGATACGCAAACGATGTAAAGATACATAATTGGAATAGTAAAGATACGCAAACGATGTAAAGATACTCAGTTTGAAAGAAACACACTCCCACACTTGCAAAACTCTCAAATACAACAGAAACTCGCATCAGAAAGCCTTACAGAAAGATACTCAAACGAGAAATGAAAAGATACACAATTGGAATAGTAACGATACGCAAACGATGTAAAGATACTCAGTTTGAAAGAAACACACTCCCACACTTGCAAAACTCTCAAATACAATAGAAACTCGCATCAGAAGCCTTACAGAAAGATACTCAAACGAGAAATGAAAAGATACACAATTGGAATAGTAAAGATACGCAAACGATGTAAAGATACACAATTAGAATAGTAAAGATACGCAAACGATGTAAAGATACTCAGTTTGAAAGAAACACACTCCCACACTTGCAAAACTCTCAAATATAATAGAAACTCGCATCAAAAGCCTTACAGAAAGATACTCAAACGAGAAATGAAAAGATACACAATTGGAATAGTAAAGATACGCAAACGATGTAAAGATACACAATTGGAATAGTAAAGATACGCAAACGATGTAAAGATACACAATTGGAATAGTAAAGACACGCAAACGATGTAAAGATACTCAGTTTGAAAGAAATACACTCCCACACTTGCAAAACTCTCAAATTCCATAGAAACTCGCATCAGATAGCCGTTCAGAAAGATACACAAACGAGAAATGAAAAGATACACAATTGGAATAGTAACGATACGCAAACGATGTAAAGATACTCAGTTTAAAAGAAACACACTCCCACACTTGCAAAACTCTGAAATACAATAGAAACTCGCATCAGAAGCCTTACAGAAAGATACTCAAACGAGAAATGAAAAGATACACAATTGGAATAGTAAAGATACGCAAACGATGTAAAGATACTCAGTTTGAAAGAAACACACTCCCACACTTGCAAAACTCTCAAATACAATAGAAACTCGCATCAGAAGCTTTACAGAAAGATACTCAAACGAGAAATGAAAAGATACACAATTGGAATAGTAAAGATACGCAAACGATGTAAAGATACACAATTGGAATAGTAAAGATACGCAAACGATGTAAAGATACTCAGTTTAAAAGAAACACACTCCCACACTTGCAAAACTCTAAAATTCAATAGAAACTCGCATCAGAAAGCCTTACAGAAAGATACTCAAACGAGAATTGAAAAGATACACAATTAGAATAGTAAAGATACGCAAACGATGTAAAGATACTCAGTTTGAAAGAAACACACTCCCACACTTGCAAAACTCTCAAATACAATAGAAACTCGCATCAGAAGCCTTACAGAAAGATACTCAAACGAGAAATGAAAAGATACACAATTGGAATAGTAAAGATACGCAAACGATGTAAAGATACTCAGTTTGAAAGAAACACACTCCCACACTTGCAAAACTCTCAAATACAGAAGAAACTCGCATCAGAAGCCTTACAGAAAGATACTCAAACGAGAATTGAAAAGATACACAACTGGAATAGTAAAGATACGCAAACGATGTAAAGATATTCAGTTTGAAAGAAACACACTCCCACACTTGCAAAACTCTCAAATTCAATAGAAACTCGCATCAGAAGCCTTACAGAAAGATACTCAAACGAGAAATGAAAAGATACACAATTGGAATAGTAAAGATACGCAAACGATGTAAAGATACTCAGTTTGAAAGAAACACACTCCCACACTTGCAAAACTCTCAAATACAACAGAAACTCGCATCAGAAGGCTTACAGAAAGATACTCAAACGAGAAATTAAAAGATACACAATTGGAATAGTAAAGATACGCAAACGATGTAAAGATACACAATTGGAATAGTAAAGACACGCAAAGATGTAAAGATACTAAGTTTGAAAGAAACACACTCCCACACTTGCAAAACTCTCAAATTGAATAGAAACTCGCATCAGAAAGCCTTACAGAAAGATACTCAAACCAGAATTGAAAAGATACACAATTGGAATAGTAAAGATACGCAAACGATGTAACGATACTCAGTTTGAAAGAAACACATTCCCACATTTGCAAAACTCTCAAATACAATAGAAACTCGCATCAGAAAGCCTTACAGAAAGATACTCATACGAGAAATGAAAAGATACACAATTGGAATAGTAAAGATACGCAAAAGATGTAAAGATACTCAGTTTGAAAGAAACACACTCCCACACTTGCAAAACTCTAAAATTCAATAGAAACTCGCATCAGAAAGCCTTACAGAAAGATACTCAAACGAGAATTGAAAAGATACACAATTAGAATAGTAAAGATACGCAAACGATGTAAAGATACTCAGTTTGAAAGAAACACACTCCCACACTTGCAAAACTCTCAAATATAATAGAAACTCGCATCAAAAGCCTTACAGAAAGATACTCAAACGAGAAATTAAAAGATACACAATTGGAATAGTAAAGATACGCAAACGATGTAAAGATACACAATTGGAATAGTAAAGACACGCAAACGATGTAAAGATACTCAGTTTGAAAGAAACACACTCCCACACTTGCAAAACTCTCAAATTCCATAGAAACTCGCATCAGATAGCCGTTCAGAAAGATACTCAAACGAGAAATGAAAAGATACACAATTGGAATAGTAACGATACGCAAACGATGTAAAGATACTCAGTTTAAAAGAAACACACTCCCACACTTGCAAAACTCTGAAATACAATAGAAACTCGCATCAGAAGCCTTACAGAAAGATACTCAAACGAGAAATGAAAAGATACACAATTGGAATAGTAAAGATACGCAAACGATGTAAAGATACTCAGTTTGAAAGAAACACACTCCCACACTTGCAAAACTCTCAAATACAATAGAAACTCGCATCAGAAGCTTTACAGAAAGATACTCAAACGAGAAATGAAAAGATACACAATTGGAATAGTAAAGATACGCAAACGATGTAAAGATACACAATTGGAATAGTAAAGATACGCAAACGATGTAAAGATACACACTTGGAATAGTAAAGATACGCAAACGATGTAAAGATACTCAGTTTGAAAGAAACACACTCCCACACTTGCAAAACTCTCAAATACAATAGAAACTCGCATCAGAAGCCTTACAGAAAGATACTCAAACGAGAAATGAAAAGATACACAATTGGAATAGTAAAGATACGCAAACGATGTAAAGATACTCAGTTTGAAAGAAACACACTCCCACACTTGCAAAACTCTCAAATACAGAAGAAACTCGCATCAGAAGCCTTACAGAAAGATACTCAAACGAGAAATGAAAAGATACATAATTGGAATAGTAAAGATACGCAAACGATGTAAAGATACATAATTGGAATAGTAAAGATACGCAAACGATGTAAAGATACTCAGTTTGAAAGAAACACACTCCCACACTTGCAAAACTCTCAAATATAACAGAAACTCGCATCAGAAAGCCTTACAGAAAGATACTCAAACGAGAAATGAAAAGATACACAATTGGAATAGTAACGATACGCAAACGATGTAAAGATACTCAGTTTAAAAGAAACACACTCCCACACTTGCAAAACTCTCAAATACAATAGAAACTCGCATCAGAAGCCTTACAGAAAGATACTCAAACGAGAAATGAAAAGATACACAATTGGAATAGTAAAGATACGCAAACGATGTAAAGATACTCAGTTTGAAAGAAACACACTCCCACACTTGCAAAACTCTCAAATTCAATAGAAACTCGCATCAGAAAGCCTTACAGAAAGATACTCAAACGAGAAATGAAAAGATACACAATTGGAATAGTAAAGATACGCAAACGATGTAAAGATACTCAGTTTGAAAGAAACACACTCCCACACTTGCAAAACTCTCAAATACAATAGAAACTCGCATCAGAAGCTTTACAGAAAGATACTCAAACGAGAAATGAAAAGATACACAATTGGAATAGTAAAGATACGCAAACGATGTAAAGATACACAATTGGAATAGTAAAGATACGCAAACGATGTAAAGATACACACTTGGAATAGTAAAGATACGCAAACGATGTAAAGATACTCAGTTTGAAAGAAACACACTCCCACACTTGCAAAACTCTCAAATACAATAGAAACTCGCATCAGAAGCCTTACAGAAAGATACTCAAACGAGAAATGAAAAGATACACAATTGGAATAGTAAAGATACGCAAACGATGTAAAGATACTCAGTTTGAAAGAAACACACTCCCACACTTGCAAAACTCTCAAATACAGAAGAAACTCGCATCAGAAGCCTTACAGAAAGATACTCAAACGAGAAATGAAAAGATACATAATTGGAATAGTAAAGATACGCAAACGATGTAAAGATACATAATTGGAATAGTAAAGATACGCAAACGATGTAAAGATACTCAGTTTGAAAGAAACACACTCCCACACTTGCAAAACTCTCAAATATAACAGAAACTCGCATCAGAAAGCCTTACAGAAAGATACTCAAACGAGAAATGAAAAGATACACAATTGGAATAGTAACGATACGCAAACGATGTAAAGATACTCAGTTTAAAAGAAACACACTCCCACACTTGCAAAACTCTCAAATACAATAGAAACTCGCATCAGAAGCCTTACAGAAAGATACTCAAACGAGAAATGAAAAGATACACAATTGGAATAGTAAAGATACGCAAACGATGTAAAGATACTCAGTTTGAAAGAAACACACTCCCACACTTGCAAAACTCTCAAATTCAATAGAAACTCGCATCAGAAAGCCTTACAGAAAGATACTCAAACGAGAATTGAAAAGATACACAATTGGAATAGTAAAGATACGCAAACGATGTAAAGATACTCAGTTTGAAAGAAACACACTCCCACACTTTCAAAACTCTCAAATTCAATAGAAACTCGCATCAGAAATCCGTTCAGAAAGATACTCAAACGAGAAATGAAAAGATACACAATTGGAATAGTAACGATACGCAAACGATGTAAAGATACTCAGTTTAAAAGAAACACACTCCCACACTTGCAAAACTCTCAAATACAATAGAAACTCGCATCAGAAAGCCTTACAGAAAGATACTCAAACGAGAAATGAAAAGATACACAATTGGAATAGTAAAGATACGCAAACGATGTAAAGATACACAATTGGAATAGTAAAGATACACAAACGATGTAAAGATACTCAGTTTGAAAGAAACACACTCCCACACTTGCAAAACTCTCAAATTCAATAGAAACTCGCATCAGAAAGCCAGACAGAAAGATACTCAAACGAGAATTGAAAAGATACACAATTGGAATAGTAAAGATACGC
Organism: Argentina anserina; assembly: GCF_933775445.1. Taxonomy (NCBI): domain Eukaryota; kingdom Viridiplantae; phylum Streptophyta; class Magnoliopsida; order Rosales; family Rosaceae; genus Argentina; species Argentina anserina. The sequence goes on along the minus strand of NW_026089509.1, from coordinate 36,431 downwards.
AAACGATGTAAAGATACACAATTGGAATAGTAAAGATACGCAAACGATGTAAAGATACTCAGTTTAAAAGAAACACACTCCCACACTTGCAAAACTCTCAAATACAATAGAAACTCGCATCAGAAGCCTTACAGAAAGATACTCAAACGAGAAATGAAAAGATACACAATTGGAATAGTAAAGATACGCAAACGATGTAAAGATACTCAGTTTGAAAGAAACACACTCCCACACTTGCAAAACTCTCAAATACAACAGAAACTCGCATCAGAAGCCTTACAGAAAGATACTCAAACGAGAAATTAAAAGATACACAATTGGAATAGTAAAGATACGCAAACGATGTAAAGATACACAATTGGAATAGTAAAGACACGCAAACGATGTAAAGATACTAAGTTTGAAAGAAACACACTCCCACACTTGCAAAACTCTCAAATTGAATAGAAACTCGCATCAGAAAGCCTTACAGAAAGATACTCAAACCAGAATTGAAAAGATACACAATTGGAATAGTAAAGATACGCAAACGATGTAACGATACTCAGTTTGAAAGAAACACATTCCCACATTTGCAAAACTCTCAAATACAATAGAAACTCGCATCAGAAAGCCTTACAGAAAGATACTCATACGAGAAATGAAAAGATACACAATTGGAATAGTAAAGATACGCAAAAGATGTAAAGATACTCAGTTTGAAAGAAACACACTCCCACACTTGCAAAACTCTAAAATTCAATAGAAACTCGCATCAGAAAGCCTTACAGAAAGATACTCAAACGAGAATTGAAAAGATACACAATTAGAATAGTAAAGATACGCAAACGATGTAAAGATACTCAGTTTGAAAGAAACAAACTCCCACACTTGCAAAACTCTCAAATATAATAGAAACTCGCATCAAAAGCCTTACAGAAAGATACTCAAACGAGAAATTAAAAGATACACAATTGGAATAGTAAAGATACGCAAACGATGTAAAGATACACAATTGGAATAGTAAAGACACGCAAACGATGTAAAGATACTCAGTTTGAAAGAAACACACTCCCACACTTGCAAAACTCTCAAATTCCATAGAAACTCGCATCAGATAGCCGTTCAGAAAGATACACAAACGAGAAATGAAAAGATACACAATTGGAATAGTAACGATACGCAAACGATGTAAAGATACTCAGTTTAAAAGAAACACACTCCCACACTTGCAAAACTCTGAAATACAATAGAAACTCGCATCAGAAGCCTTACAGAAAGATACTCAAACGAGAAATGAAAAGATACACAATTGGAATAGTAACGATACGCAAACGATGTAAAGATACTCAGTTTAAAAGAAACACACTCCCACACTTGCAAAACTCTGAAATACAATAGAAACTCGCATCAGAAGCCTTACAGAAAGATACTCAAACGAGAAATGAAAAGATACATAATTGGAATAGTAAAGATACGCAAACGATGTAAAGATACATAATTGGAATAGTAAAGATACGCAAACGATGTAAAGATACTCAGTTTGAAAGAAACACACTCCCACACTTGCAAAATTCTCAAATACAACAGAAACTCGCATCAGAAAGCCTTACAGAAAGATACACAAACGAGAAATGAAAAGATACACAATTGGAATAGTAACGATACGCAAACGATGTAAAGATACTCAGTTTGAAAGAAACACACTCCCACACTTGCAAAACTCTCAAATACAATAGAAACTCGCATCAGAAGCTTTACAGAAAGATACTCAAACGAGAAATGAAAAGATACACAATTGGAATAGTAAAGATACGCAAACGATGTAAAGATACACAATTGGAATAGTAAAGATACGCAAACGATGTAAAGATACACACTTGGAATAGTAAAGATACGCAAACGATGTAAAGATACTCAGTTTGAAAGAAACACACTCCCACACTTGCAAAACTCTCAAATACAATACAAACTCGCATCAGAAGCCTTACAGAAAGATACTCAAACGAGAAATGAAAAGATACACAATTGGAATAGTAAAGATACGCAAACGATGTAAAGATACTCAGTTTGAAAGAAACACACTCCCACACTTGCAAAACTCTCAAATACAGAAGAAACTCGCATCAGAAGCCTTACAGAAAGATACTCAAACGAGAAATGAAAAGATACATAATTGGAATAGTAAAGATACGCAAACGATGTAAAGATACATAATTGGAATAGTAAAGATACGCAAACGATGTAAAGATACTCAGTTTGAAAGAAACACACTCCCACACTTGCAAAATTCTCAAATACAACAGAAACTCGCATCAGAAAGCCTTACAGAAAGATACTCAAACGAGAAATGAAAAGATACACAATTGGAATAGTAACGATACGCAAACGATGTAAAGATACTCAGTTTAAAAGAAACACACTCCCACACTTGCAAAACTCTCAAATACAATAGAAACTCGCATCAGAAGCCTTACAGAAAGATACTCAAACGAGAAATGAAAAGATACACAATTGGAATAGTAAAGATACGCAAACGATGTAAAGATACTCAGTTTGAAAGAAACACACTCCCACACTTGCAAAACTCTCAAATTCAATAGAAACTCGCATCAGAAAGCCTTACAGAAAGATACTCAAACGAGAATTGAAAAGATACACAATTGGAATAGTAAAGATACGCAAACGATGTAAAGATACTCAGTTTGAAAGAAACACACTCCCACACTTGCAAAACTCTCAAATTCAATAGAAACTCGCATCAGAAATCCGTTCAGAAAGATACTCAAACGAGAAATGAAAAGATACACAATTGGAATAGTAACGATACGCAAACGATGTAAAGATACTCAGTTTAAAAGAAACACACTCCCACACTTGCAAAACTCTCAAATACAATAGAAACTCGCATCAGAAGCCTTACAGAAAGATACTCAAACGAGAAATGAAAAGATACACAATTGGAATAGTAAAGATACGCAAACGATGTAAAGATACTCAGTTTGAAAGAAACACACTCCCACACTTGCAAAACTCTCAAATACAATAGAAACTCGCATCAGAAGCCTTACAGAAAGATACTCAAACGAGAAATGAAAAGATACACAATTGGAATAGTAAAGATACGCAAACGATATAAAGATACACAATTGGAATAGTAAAGATACGCAAACGATGTAAAGATACACAATTGGAATAGTAAATATACGCAAACGATGTAAAGATACTCAGTTTGAAAGAAACACACTACCACACTTGCAAAACTCTCAAATACAATAGAAACTCGCATCAGAAGCCTTACAGAAAGATACTCAAACGAGAAATGAAAAGATACACAATTGGAATAGTAAAGATACGCAAACGATGTAAAGATACTCAGTTTGAAAGAAACACACTCCCACACTTGCAAAACTCTCAAATACAGAAGAAACTCGCATCAGAAGCCTTACAGAAAGATACTCAAACGAGAAATGAAAATATACACAATTGGAATAGTAAAGATACGCAAACGATGTAAAGATACATAATTGGAATAGTAAAGATACGCAAACGATGTAAAGATACTCAGTTTGAAAGAAACACACTCCCACACTTGCAAAACTCTCAAATACAACAGAAACTCGCATCAGAAAGCCTTACAGAAAGATACTTAAACGAGAAATGAAAAGATACACAATTGGAATAGTAACGATACGCAAACGAGGTAAAGATACTCAGTTTGAAAGAAACACACTCCCACACTTGCAAAACTCTCAAATACAATAGAAACTCGCATCAGAAGCCTTACAGAAAGATACTCAAACGAGAAATGAAAAGATATACAATTGGAATAGTAAAGATACGCAAACGATGTAAAGATACACAATTAGAATAGTAAAGATACGCAAACGATGTAAAGATACTCAGTTTGAAAGAAACACACTCCCACACTTGCAAAACTCTCAAATATAATAGAAACTCGCATAAAAAGCCTTACAGAAAGATACTCAAACGAGAAATGAAAAGATACACAATTGGAATAGTAAAGATACGCAAACGATGTAAAGATACACAATTGGAATAGTAAAGATACGCAAACGATGTAAAGATACACAATTGGAATAGTAAAGACACTCAAACCAGAATTGAAAAGATACACAATTGGAATAGTAAAGATACGCAAACGATGTAAAGATACTCAGTTTGAAAGAAACACATTCCCACACTTGCAAAACTCTCAAATTCCATAGAAACTCGCATCAGATAGCCGTTCAGAAAGATACTCAAACGAGAATTGAAAAGATACACAACTAGAATAGTAAAGATACGCAAACGATGTAAAGATATTCAGTTTGAAAGAAACACACTCCCACACTTGCAAAACTCTCAAATTCAATAGAAACTCGCATCAGAAGCCTTACAGAAAGATACTCAAACGAGAAATGAAAAGATACACAATTGGAATAGTAAAGATACGCAAACGATGTAAAGATACTCAGTTTGAAAGAAACACACTCCCACACTTGCAAAAGTCTCAAATACAATAGAAACTCGCATCAGAAGCCTTACAGAAAGATACTCAAACGAGAAATGAAAAGATACACAATTTGAATAGTAAAGATACGCAAACGATGTAAAGATACTTAGTTTGAAAGAAACACACTCCCACACTTGCAAAACTCTCAAATTCCATAGAAACTCGCATCAGATAGCCGTTCAGAAAGATACTCAAACGAGAATTGAAAAGATACACAACTGGAATAGTAAAGATACGCAAACGATGTAAAGATATTCAGTTTGAAAGAAACACACTCCCACACTTGCAAAACTCTCAAATTCAATAGAAACTCGCATCAGAAGCCTTACAGAAAGATACTCAAACGAGAAATGAAAAGATACACAATTGGAATAGTAACGATACGCAAACGATGTAAAGATACTCAGTTTAAAAGAAACACACTCCCACACTTGCAAAACTCTCAAATACAATAGAAACTCGCATCAGAAGCCTTACAGAAAGATACTCAAACGAGAAATGAAAAGATACACAATTGGAATAGTAAAGATACGCAAACGATGTAAAGATACTCAGTTTGAAAGAAACACACTCCCACACTTGCAAAACTCTCAAATTCAATAGAAACTCGCATCAGAAAGCCTTACAGAAAGATACTCAAACGAGAATTGAAAAGATACACAATTGGAATAGTAAAGATACGCAAACGATGTAAAGAAACTCAGTTTGAAAGAAACACACTCCCACACTTGCAAAACTCTCAAATTCAATAGAAACTCGCATCAGAAATCCGTTCAGAAAGATACTCAAACGAGAAATGAAAAGATACACAATTGGAATAGTAACGATACGCAAACGATGTAAAGATACTCAGTTTAAAAGAAACACACTCCCACACTTGCAAAACTCTCAAATACAATAGAAACTCGCATCAGAAGCCTTACAGAAAGATACTCAAACGAGAAATGAAAAGATACACAATTGGAATAGTAAAGATACGCAAACGATGTAAAGATACTTAGTTTGAAAGAAACACACTCCCACACTTGCAAAACTCTCAAATTCCATAGAAACTCGCATCAGAAGCCTTACAGAAAGATACTCAAACGAGAAATGAAAAGATACACAATTGGAATAGTAACGATACGCAAACGATGTAAAGATACTCAGTTTAAAAGAAACACACTCCCACACTTGCAAAACTCTCAAATACAATAGAAACTCGCATCAGAAGCCTTACAGAAAGATACTCAAACGAGAAATGAAAAGATACACAATTGGAATAGTAAAGATACGCAAACGATGTAAAGATACTCAGTTTGAAAGAAACACACTCCCAGACTTGCAAAACTCTCAAATTCAATAGAAACTCGCATCAGAAAGCCTTACAGAAAGATACTCAAACGAGAATTGAAAAGATACACAATTGGAATAGTAAAGATACGCAAACGATGTAAAGAAACTCAGTTTGAAAGAAACACACTCCCACACTTGCAAAACTCTCAAATTCAATAGAAACTCGCATCAGAAATCCGTTCAGAAAGATACTCAAACGAGAAATGAAAAGATACACAATTGGAATAGTAACGATACGCAAACGATGTAAAGATACTCAGTTTAAAAGAAACACACTCCCACACTTGCAAAACTCTCAAATACAATAGAAACTCGCATCAGAAGCCTTACAGAAAGATACTCAAACGAGAAATGAAAAGATACACAATTGGAATAGTAAAGATACGCAAACGATGTAAAGATACTCAGTTTGAAAGAAACACACTCCCACACTTGCAAAACTCTCAAATACAATAGAAACTCGCATCAGAAGCCTTACAGAAAGATACTCAAACGAGAAATGAAAAGATACACAATTGGAATAGTAAAGATACGCAAACGATGTAAAGATACACAATTGGAATAGTAAAGATACGCAAACGATGTAAAGATACACAATTGGAATAGTAAATATACGCAAACGATGTAAAGATACTCAGTTTGAAAGAAACACACTCCCACACTTGCAAAACTCTCAAATACAATAAAAACTCGCATCAGAAGCCTTTCAGAAAGATACTCAAACGAGAAATGAAAAGATACACAATTGGAATAGTAAAGATACGCAAACGATGTAAAGATACTCAGTTTGAAAGAAACACACTCCCACACTTGCAAAACTCTCAAATACAGAAGAAACTCGCATCAGAAGCCTTACAGAAAGATACTCAAACGAGAAATGAAAATATACACAATTGGAATAGTAACGATACGCAAACGATGTAAAGATACTCAGTTTGAAAGAAACACACTCCCACACTTGCAAAACTCTCAAATACAATAGAAACTCGCATCAGAAGCCTTACAGAAAGATACTCAAACGAGAAATGAAAAGATACACAATTGGAATAGTAAAGATACGCAAACGATGTAAAGATACACAATTAGAATAGTAAAGATACGCAAACGATGTAAAGATACTCAGTTTGAAAGAAACACACTCCCACACTTGCAAAACTCTCAAATATAATAGAAACTCGCATCAGAAAGCCTTACAGAAAGATACTCAAACGAGAAATGAAAAGATACACAATTGGAATAGTAAAGATACGCAAACGATGTAAAGATACTCAGTTTGAAAGAAACACACTCCCACACTTGCAAAACTCTCAAATACAGAAGAAACTCGCATCAGAAGCCTTACAGAAAGATACTCAAACGAGAAATGAAAATATACACAATTGGAATAGTAACGATACGCAAACGATGTAAAGATACTCAGTTTGAAAGAAACACACTCCCACACTTGCAAAACTCTCAAATACAATAGAAACTCGCATCAGAAGCCTTACAGAAAGATACTCAAACGAGAAATGAAAAGATACACAATTGGAATAGTAAAGATACGCAAACGATGTAAAGATACATAATTGGAATAGTAAAGATACGCAAACGATGTAAAGATACTCAGTTTGAAAGAAACACACTCCCACACTTGCAAAACTCTCAAATACAACAGAAACTCGCATCAGAAAGCCTTACAGAAAGATACTCAAACGAGAAATGAAAAGATACACAATTGGAATAGTAACGATACGCAAACGATGTAAAGATACTCAGTTTGAAAGAAACACACTCCCACACTTGCAAAACTCTCAAATACAATAGAAACTCGCATCAGAAGCCTTACAGAAAGATACTCAAACGAGAAATGAAAAGATACACAATTGGAATAGTAAAGATACGCAAACGATGTAAAGATACACAATTAGAATAGTAAAGATACGCAAACGATGTAAAGATACTCAGTTTGAAAGAAACACACTCCCACACTTGCAAAACTCTCAAATATAATAGAAACTCGCATCAAAAGCCTTACAGAAAGATACTCAAACGAGAAATGAAAAGATACACAATTGGAATAGTAAAGATACGCAAACGATGTAAAGATACACAATTGGAATAGTAAAGATACGCAAACGATGTAAAGATACACAATTGGAATAGTAAAGACACTTAAACCAGAATTGAAAAGATACACAATTGGAATAGTAAAGATACGCAAACGATGTAAAGATACTCAGTTTGAAAGAAACACACTCCCACACTTGCAAAACTCTCAAATTCCATAGAAACTCGCATCAGATAGCCGTTCAGAAAGATACTCAAACGAGAATTGAAAAGATACACAACTGGAATAGTAAAGATACGCAAACGATGTAAAGATATTCAGTTTGAAAGAAACACACTCCCACACTTGCAAAACTCTCAAATTCAATAGAAACTCGCATCAGAAGCCTTACAGAAAGATACTCAAACGAGAAATGAAAAGATACACAATTGGAATAGTAAAGATACGCAAACGATGTAAAGATACTCAGTTTGAAAGAAACACACTCCCACACTTGCAAAAGTCTCAAATACAATAGAAACTCGCATCAGAAGCCTTACAGAAAGATACTCAAACGAGAATTGAAAATATACACAATTGGAATAGTAAAGATACGCAAACGATGTAAAGATACACAATTGGAATAGTAAAGATACGCAAACGATGTAAAGATACTCAGTTTAAAAGAAACACACTCCCACACTTGCAAAACTCTCAAATACAATAGAAACTCGCATCAGAAGCCTTACAGAAAGATACTCAAACGAGAAATGAAAAGATACACAATTGGAATAGTAAAGATACGCAAACGATGTAAAGATACTCAGTTTGAAAGAAACACACTCCCACACTTGCAAAACTCTCAAATACAACAGAAACTCGCATCAGAAGCCTTACAGAAAGATACTCAAACGAGAAATTAAAAGATACACAATTGGAATAGTAAAGATACGCAAACGATGTAAAGATACACAATTGGAATAGTAAAGACACGCAAACGATGTAAAGATACTAAGTTTGAAAGAAACACACTCCCACACTTGCAAAACTCTCAAATTGAATAGAAACTCGCATCAGAAAGCCTTACAGAAAGATACTCAAACCAGAATTGAAAAGATACACAATTGGAATAGTAAAGATACGCAAACGATGTAAAGATACTCAGTTTGAAAGAAACACATTCCCACATTTGCAAAACTCTCAAATACAATAGAAACTCGCATCAGAAAGCCTTACAGAAAGATACTCATACGAGAAATGAAAAGATACACAATTGGAATAGTAAAGATACGCAAAAGATGTAAAGATACTCAGTTTGAAAGAAACACACTCCCACACTTGCAAAACTCTAAAATTCAATAGAAACTCGCATCAGAAAGCCTTACAGAAAGATACTCAAACGAGAATTGAAAAGATACACAATTAGAATAGTAAAGATACGCAAACGATGTAAAGATACTCAGTTTGAAAGAAACACACTCCCACACTTGCAAAACTCTCAAATATAATAGAAACTCGCATCAAAAGCCTTACAGAAAGATACTCAAACGAGAAATTAAAAGATACACAATTGGAATAGTAAAGATACGCAAACGATGTAAAGATACACAATTGGAATAGTAAAGATACGCAAACGATGTAAAGATACACAATTGGAATAGTAAAGACACTCAAACCAGAATTGAAAAGATACACAATTGGAATAGTAAAGATACGCAAACGATGTAAAGATACTCAGTTTGAAAGAAACACACTCCCACACTTGCAAAACTCTCAAATTCCATAGAAACTCGCATCAGATAGCCGTTCAGAAAGATACTCAAACGAGAATTGAAAAGATACACAACTGGAATAGTAAAGATACGCAAACGATGTAAAGATATTCAGTTTGAAAGAAACACACTCCCACACTTGCAAAACTCTCAAATTCAATAGAAACTCGCATCAGAAGCCTTACAGAAAGATACTCAAACGAGAAATGAAAAGATACACAATTGGAATAGTAAAGATACGCAAACGATGTAAAGATACTCAGTTTGAAAGAAACACACTCCCACACTTGCAAAAGTCTCAAATACAATAGAAACTCGCATCAGAAGCCTTACAGAAAGATACTCAAACGAGAAATGAAAAGATACACAATTGGAATAGTAAAGATACGCAAACGATGTAAAGATACACAATTGGAATAGTAAAGATACGCAAACGATGTAAAGATACACAATTGGAATAGTAAAGATACTCAAACGAGAAATGAAAAGATACACAATTGGAATAGTAAAGATACGCAAACGATGTAAAGATACTCAGTTTGAAAGAAACACATTCCCACACTTGCAAAACTCTCAAATACAATAGAAACTCGCATCAGAAAGCCTTACAGAAAGATACTCAAACGAGAAATGAAAAGATACACAATTGGAATAGTAAAGATACGCAAACGATGTAAAGATACACAATTGGAATAGTAAAGATACGCAAACGATGTAAAGATACTCAGTTTGAAAGAAACACACTCCCACACTTGCAAAACTCTCAAATTCAATAGAAACTCGCATCAGAAAGCCAGACAGAAAGATACTCAAACGAGAATTGAAAAGATACACAATTGGAATAGTAAAGATACGCAAACGATGTAAATATACACAATTGGAATAGTAAAGATACGCAAACGATGTAAAGATACTCAGTTTAAAAGAAACACACTCCCACACTTGCAAAACTCTCAAATACAATAGAAACTCGCATCAGAAGCCTTACAGAAAGATACTCAAACGAGAAATGAAAAGATACACAATTGGAATAGTAAAGATACGCAAACGATGTAAAGATACTCAGTTTGAAAGAAACACACTCCCACACTTGCAAAACTCTCAAATACAACAGAAACTCGCATCAGAAGCCTTACAGAAAGATACTCAAACGAGAAATTAAAAGATACACAATTGGAATAGTAAAGATACGCAAACGATGTAAAGATACACAATTGGAATAGTAAAGACACGCAAACGATGTAAAGATACTAAGTTTGAAAGAAACACACTCCCACACTTGCAAAACTCTCAAATTGAATAGAAACTCGCATTAGAAAGCCTTACAGAGAGATACTCAAACCAGAATTGAAAAGATACACAATTGGAATAGTAAAGATACGCAAACGATGTAAAGATACTCAGTTTGAAAGAAACACATTCCCACATTTGCAAAACTCTCAAATACAATAGAAACTCGCATCAGAAAGCCTTACAGAAAGATACTCATACGAGAAATGAAAAGATACACAATTGGAATAGTAAAGATACGCAAAAGATGTAAAGATACTCAGTTTGAAAGAAACACACTCCCACACTTGCAAAACTCTAAAATTCAATAGAAACTCGCATCAGAAAGCCTTACAGAAAGATACTCAAACGAGAATTGAAAAGATACACAATTAGAATAGTAAAGATACGCAAACGATGTAAAGATACTCAGTTTGAAAGAAACACACTCCCACACTTGCAAAACTCTCAAATATAATAGAAACTCGCATCAAAAGCCTTACAGAAAGATACTCAAACGAGAAATTAAAAGATACACAATTGGAATAGTAAAGATACGCAAACGATGTAAAGATACACACTTGGAATAGTAAAGATACGCAAACGATGTAAAGATACACAATTGGAATAGTAAAGACACTCAAACCAGAATTGAAAAGATACACAATTGGAATAGTAAAGATACGCAAACGATGTAAAGATACTCAGTTTGAAAGAAACACACTCCCACACTTGCAAAACTCTCAAATTCCATAGAAACTCGCATCAGATAGCCGTTCAGAAAGATACTCAAACGAGAATTGAAAAGATACACAACTGGAATAGTAAAGATACGCAAACGATGTAAAGATATTCAGTTTGAAAGAAACACACTCCCACACTTGCAAAACTCTCAAATTCAATAGAAACTCGCATCAGAAGCCTTACAGAAAGATACTCAAACGAGAAATGAAAAGATACACAATTGGAATAGTAAAGATACGCAAACGATGTAAAGATACTCAGTTTGAAAGAAACACACTCCCACACTTGCAAAAGTCTCAAATACAATAGAAACTCGCATCAGAAGCCTTACAGAAAGATACTCAAACGAGAAATGAAAAGATACACAATTGGAATAGTAAAGATACGCAAACGATGTAAAGATACACAATTGGAATAGTAAAGATACGCAAACGATGTAAAGATACACAATTGGAATAGTAAAGATACTCAAACGAGAATTGAAAAGATACACAATTGGAATAGTAAAGATACGCAAACGATGTAAAGATACTCAGTTTGAAAGAAACACATTCCCACACTTGCAAAACTCTCAAATACAATAGAAACTCGCATCAGAAAGCCTTACAGAAAGATACTCAAACGAGAAATGAAAAGATACACAATTGGAATAGTAAAGATACGCAAACGATGTAAAGATACACAATTGGAATAGTAAAGATACGCAAACGATGTAAAGATACTCAGTTTGAAAGAAACACACTCCCACACTTGCAAAACTCTCAAATTCAATAGAAACTCGCATCAGAAAGCCAGACAGAAAGATACTCAAACGAGAATTGAAAAGATACACAATTGGAATAGTAAAGATACGCAAACGATGTAAAGATACACAATTGGAATAGTAAAGATACGCAAACGATGTAAAGATACTCAGTTTAAAAGAAACACACTCCCACACTTGCAAAACTCTCAAATACAATAGAAACTCGCATCAGAAGCCTTACAGAAAGATACTCAAACGAGAAATGAAAAGATACACAATTGGAATAGTAAAGATACGAAAACGATGTAAAGATACTCAGTTTGAAAGAAACACACTCCCACACTTGCAAAACTCTCAAATACAACAGAAACTCGCATCAGAAGCCTTACAGAAAGATACTCAAACGAGAAATTAAAAGATACACAATTGGAATAGTAAAGATACGCAAACGATGTAAAGATACACAATTGGAATAGTAAAGACACGCAAACGATGTAAAGATACTAAGTTTGAAAGAAACACACTCCCACACTTGCAAAACTCTCAAATTGAATAGAAACTCGCATCAGAAAGCCTTACAGAAAGATACTCAAACCAGAATTGAAAAGATACACAATTGGAATAGTAAAGATACGCAAACGATGTAAAGATACTCAGTTTGAAAGAAACACATTCCCACATTTGCAAAACTCTCAAATACAATAGAAACTCGCATCAGAAAGCCTTACAGAAAGATACTCATACGAGAAATGAAAAGATACACAATTGGAATAGTAAAGATACGCAAAAGATGTAAAGATACTCAGTTTGAAAGAAACACACTCCCACACTTGCAAAACTCTAAAATTCAATAGAAACTCGCATCAGAAAGCCTTACAGAAAGATACTCAAACGAGAATTGAAAAGATACACAATTAGAATAGTAAAGATACGCAAACGATGTAAAGATACTCAGTTTGAAAGAAACACACTCCCACACTTGCAAAACTCTCAAATATAATAGAAACTCGCATCAAAAGCCTTACAGAAAGATACTCAAACGAGAAATTAAAAGATACACAATTGGAATAGTAAAGATACGCAAACGATGTAAAGATACACACTTGGAATAGTAAAGATACGCAAACGATGTAAAGATACACAATTGGAATAGTAAAGACACTCAAACCAGAATTGAAAAGATACACAATTGGAATAGTAAAGATACGCAAACGATGTAAAGATACTCAGTTTGAAAGAAACACACTCCCACACTTGCAAAACTCTCAAATTCCATAGAAACTCGCATCAGATAGCCGTTCAGAAAGATACTCAAACGAGAATTGAAAAGATACACAACTGGAATAGTAAAGATACGCAAACGATGTAAAGATATTCAGTTTGAAAGAAACACACTCCCACACTTGCAAAACTCTCAAATTCAATAGAAACTCGCATCAGAAGCCTTACAGAAAGATACTCAAACGAGAAATGAAAAGATACACAATTGGAATAGTAAAGATACGCAAACGATGTAAAGATACTCAGTTTGAAAGAAACACACTCCCACACTTGCAAAAGTCTCAAATACAATAGAAACTCGCATCAGAAGCCTTACAGAAAGATACTCAAACGAGAAATGAAAAGATACACAATTGGAATAGTAAAGATACGCAAACGATGTAAAGATACACAATTGGAATAGTAAAGATACGCAAACGATGTAAAGATACACAATTGGAATAGTAAAGATACTCAAACGAGAAATGAAAAGATACACAATTGGAATAGTAAAGATACGCAAACGATGTAAAGATACTCAGTTTGAAAGAAACACATTCCCACACTTGCAAAACTCTCAAATACAATAGAAACTCGCATCAGAAAGCCTTACAGAAAGATACTCAAACGAGAAATGAAAAGATACACAATTGGAATAGTAAAGATACGCAAACGATGTAAAGATACACAATTGGAATAGTAAAGATACGCAAACGATGTAAAGATACTCAGTTTGAAAGAAACACACTCCCACACTTGCAAAACTCTCAAATTCAATAGAAACTCGCATCAGAAAGCCAGACAGAAAGATACTCAAACGAGAATTGAAAAGATACACAATTGGAATAGTAAAGATACGCAAACGATGTAAAGATACACAATTGGAATAGTAAAGATACGCAAACGATGTAAAGATACTCAGTTTAAAAGAAACACACTCCCACACTTGCAAAACTCTCAAATACAATAGAAACTCGCATCAGAAGCCTTACAGAAAGATACTCAAACGAGAAATGAAAAGATACACAATTGGAATAGTAAAGATACGAAAACGATGTAAAGATACTCAGTTTGAAAGAAACACACTCCCACACTTGCAAAACTCTCAAATACAACAGAAACTCGCATCAGAAGCCTTACAGAAAGATACTCAAACGAGAAATTAAAAGATACACAATTGGAATAGTAAAGATACGCAAACGATGTAAAGATACACAATTGGAATAGTAAAGACACGCAAACGATGTAAAGATACTAAGTTTGAAAGAAACACACTCCCACACTTGCAAAACTCTCAAATTGAATAGAAACTCGCATCAGAAAGCCTTACAGAAAGATACTCAAACCAGAATTGAAAAGATACACAATTGGAATAGTAAAGATACGCAAACGATGTAAAGATACTCAGTTTGAAAGAAACACATTCCCACATTTGCAAAACTCTCAAATACAATAGAAACTCGCATCAGAAAGCCTTACAGAAAGATACTCATACGAGAAATGAAAAGATACACAATTGGAATAGTAAAGATACGCAAAAGATGTAAAGATACTCAGTTTGAAAGAAACACACTCCCACACTTGCAAAACTCTAAAATTCAATAGAAACTCGCATCAGAAAGCCTTACAGAAAGATACTCAAACGAGAATTGAAAAGATACACAATTAGAATAGTAAAGATACGCAAACGATGTAAAGATACTCAGTTTGAAAGAAACACACTCCCACACTTGCAAAACTCTCAAATATAATAGAAACTCGCATCAAAAGCCTTACAGAAAGATACTCAAACGAGAAATTAAAAGATACACAATTGGAATAGTAAAGATACGCAAACGATGTAAAGATACACAATTGGAATAGTAAAGATACGCAAACGATGTAAAGATACACAATTGGAATAGTAAAGACACTCAAACCAGAATTGAAAAGATACACAATTGGAATAGTAAAGATACGCAAACGATGTAAAGATACTCAGTTTGAAAGAAACACACTCCCACACTTGCAAAACTCTCAAATTCCATAGAAACTCGCATCAGATAGCCGTTCAGAAAGATACTCAAACGAGAATTGAAAAGATACACAACTGGAATAGTAAAGATACGCAAACGATGTAAAGATATTCAGTTTGAAAGAAACACACTCCCACACTTGCAAAACTCTCAAATTCAATAGAAACTCGCATCAGAAGCCTTACAGAAAGATACTCAAACGAGAAATGAAAAGATACACAATTGGAATAGTAAAGATACGCAAACGATGTAAAGATACTCAGTTTGAAAGAAACACACTCCCACACTTGCAAAAGTCTCAAATACAATAGAAACTCGCATCAGAAGCCTTACAGAAAGATACTCAAACGAGAAATGAAAAGATACACAATTGGAATAGTAAAGATACGCAAACGATGTAAAGATACACAATTGGAATAGTAAAGATACGCAAACGATGTAAAGATACACAATTGGAATAGTAAAGATACTCAAACGAGAAATGAAAAGATACACAATTGGAATAGTAAAGATACGCAAACGATGTAAAGATACTCAGTTTGAAAGAAACACATTCCCACACTTGCAAAACTCTCAAATACAATAGAAACTCGCATCAGAAAGCCTTACAGAAAGATACTCAAACGAGAAATGAAAAGATACACAATTGGAATAGTAAAGATACGCAAACGATGTAAAGATACACAATTGGAATAGTAAAGATACGCAAACGATGTAAAGATACTCAGTTTGAAAGAAACACACTCCCACACTTGCAAAACTCTCAAATTCAATAGAAACTCGCATCAGAAAGCCAGACAGAAAGATACTCAAACGAGAATTGAAAAGATACTCAATTGGAATAGTAAAGATACGCAAACGATGTAAAGATACACAATTGGAATAGTAAAGATACGCAAACGATGTAAAGATACTCAGTTTAAAAGAAACACACTCCCACACTTGCAAAACTCTCAAATACAATAGAAACTCGCATCAGAAGCCTTACAGAAAGATACTCAAACGAGAAATGAAAAGATACACAATTGGAATAGTAAAGATACGAAAACGATGTAAAGATACTCAGTTTGAAAGAAACACACTCCCACACTTGCAAAACTCTCAAATACAACAGAAACTCGCATCAGAAGCCTTACAGAAAGATACTCAAACGAGAAATTAAAAGATACACAATTGGAATAGTAAAGATACGCAAACGATGTAAAGATACACAATTGGAATAGTAAAGACACGCAAACGATGTAAAGATACTAAGTTTGAAAGAAACACACTCCCACACTTGCAAAACTCTCAAATTGAATAGAAACTCGCATCAGAAAGCCTTACAGAAAGATACTCAAACCAGAATTGAAAAGATACACAATTGGAATAGTAAAGATACGCAAACGATGTAAAGATACTCAGTTTGAAAGAAACACATTCCCACATTTGCAAAACTCTCAAATACAATAGAAACTCGCATCAGAAAGCCTTACAGAAAGATACTCATACGAGAAATGAAAAGATACACAATTGGAATAGTAAAGATACGCAAAAGATGTAAAGATACTCAGTTTGAAAGAAACACACTCCCACACTTGCAAAACTCTAAAATTCAATAGAAACTCGCATCAGAAAGCCTTACAGAAAGATACTCAAACGAGAATTGAAAAGATACACAATTAGAATAGTAAAGATACGCAAACGATGTAAAGATACTCAGTTTGAAAGAAACACACTCCCACACTTGCAAAACTCTCAAATATAATAGAAACTCGCATCAAAAGCCTTACAGAAAGATACTCAAACGAGAAATTAAAAGATACACAATTGGAATAGTAAAGATACGCAAACGATGTAAAGATACACAATTGGAATAGTAAAGACACGCAAACGATGTAAAGATACTCAGTTTGAAAGAAACACACTCCCACACTTGCAAAACTCTCAAATTCCATAGAAACTCGCATCAGATAGCCGTTCAGAAAGATACTCAAACGAGAATTGAAAAGATACACAACTAGAATAGTAAAGATACGCAAACGATGTAAAGATATTCAGTTTGAAAGAAACACACTCCCACACTTGCAAAACTCTCAAATTCAATAGAAACTCGCATCAGAAGCCTTACAGAAAGATACTCAAACGAGAAATGAAAAGATACACAATTGGAATAGTAAAGATACGCAAACGATGTAAAGATAAACAATTAGAATAGTAAAGATACGCAAACGATGTAAAGATACTCAGTTTGAAAGAAACACACTCCCACACTTGCAAAACTCTCAAATACAATAGAAACTCGCATCAGAAGCCTTACAGAAAGATACTCAAATGAGAAATGAAAAGATACACAATTGGAATAGTAAAGATACGCAAACGATGTAAAGATATACAATTGGAATAGTAAAGATACGCAAACGATGTAAAGATACTCAGTTTGAAAGAAACACACTCCCACACTTGCAAAACTCTCAAATACAAAAGAAACTCGCATCAGAAGCCTTACAGAAAGATACTCAAACGAGAAATGAAAAGATACACAATTGGAATAGTAAAGATACGCAAACGATGTAAAGATACACAATTGGAATAGTAAAGATACGCAAACGATGTAAAGATACTCAGTTTGAAAGAAACACACTCCCACACTTGCAAAACTCTCAAATACAATAGAAACTCGCATCAGAAGCCTTACAGAAAGATACTCAAACGAGAAATGAAAAGATACACAATTGGAATAGTAAAGATACGCAAACGATGTAAAGATACACAATTGGAATAGTAAAGATACGCAAACGATGTAAAGATACTCAGTTTGAAAGAAACACACTCCCACACTTGCAAAACTCTCAAATACAATAGAAACTCGCATCAGAAGCCTTACAGAAAGATACTCAAACGACAAATGAAAAGATACACAATTGGAATAGTAAAGATACGCAAACGATGTAAAGATACACAATTGGAATAGTAAAGACACGCAAACGATGTAAAGATACTCAGTTTGAAAGAAACACACTCCGACACTTGCAAAACTCTCAAATTGAATAGAAACTCGCATCAGAAAGCTTTACAGAAAGATACTCAAACCAGAATTGAAAAGATACACAATTGGAATAGTAAAGATACGCAAACGATGTAAAGATACTCAGTTTGAAAGAAACACATTCCCACATTTGCAAAACTCTCAAATACAATAGAAACTCGCATCAGAAAGCCTTACAGAAAGATACTCATACGAGAAATGAAAAGATACACAATTGGAATAGTAAAGATACGCAAACGATGTAAAGATACACAATTGGAATAGTAAAGACACGCAAACGATGTAAAGATACTCAGTTTGAAAGAAACACACTCCCACACTTGCAAAACTCTCAAATTGAATAGAAACTCGCATCAGAAAGCCTTACAGAAAGATACTCAAACCAGAATTGAAAAGATACACAATTGGAATAGTAAAGATACGCAAACGATGTAAAGATACTCAGTTTGAAAGAAACACATTCCCACATTTGCAAAACTCTCAAATACAATAGAAACTCGCATCAGAAAGCCTTACAGAAAGATACTCATACGAGAAATGAAAAGATACACAATTGGAATAGTAAAGATACGCAAAAGATGTAAAGATACTCAGTTTGAAAGAAACACACTCCCACACTTGCAAAACTCTCAAATTCAATAGAAACTCGCATCAGAAAGCTTTACAGAAAGATACTCAAACGAGAATTGAAAAGATACACAATTGGAATAGTAAAGATACGCAAACGATGTAAAGATACTCAGTTTGAAAGAAACACACTCCCACACTTGCAAAACTCTCAAATTCCATAGAAACTCGCATCAGATAGCCGTTCAGAAAGATACTCAAACGAGAATTGAAAAGATACACAATTGGAATAGTAAAGATACGCAAACGATGTAAAGATATTCAGTTTGAAAGAAACACACTCCCACACTTGCAAAACTCTCAAATTCAATAGAAACTCGCATCAGAAGCCTTACAGAAAGATACTCAAACGACAAATGAAAAGATACACAATTGGAATAGTAAAGATACGCAAACGATGTAAAGATACACAATTGGAATAGTAAAGATACGCAAACGATGTAAAGATACTCAGTTTGAAAGAAACACACTCCCACACTTGCAAAACTCTCAAATTCAATAGAAACTCGCATCAGAAAGCTTTACAGAAAGATACTCAAACGAGAATTGAAAAGATACACAATTGGAATAGTAAAGATACGCAAACGATGTAAAGATACTCAGTTTGAAAGAAACACACTCCCACACTTGCAAAACTCTCAAATTCCATAGAAACTCGCATCAGATAGCCGTTCAGAAAGATACTCAAACGAGAATTGAAAAGATACACAATTGGAATAGTAAAGATACGCAAACGATGTAAAGATATTCAGTTTGAAAGAAACACACTCCCACACTTGCAAAACTCTCAAATTCAATAGAAACTCGCATCAGAAAGCCTTACAGAAAGATACTCAAACGAGAAATGAAAAGATACATAATTGGAATAGTAAAGATACGCAAACGATGTAAAGATACACAATTGGAATAGTAAAGATACGCAAACGATGTAAAGATACTCAGTTTGAAAGAAACACACTCCCACACTTGCAAAACTCTCAAATACAATAGAAACTCGCATCAGAAGCCTTACAGAAAGATACTCAAATGAGAAATGAAAAGATACACAATTGGAATAGTAAAGATACGCAAACGATGTAAAGATATACAATTGGAATAGTAAAGATACGCAAACGATGTAAAGATACTCAGTTTGAAAGAAACACACTCCCACACTTGCAAAACTCTCAAATACAATAGAAACTCGCATCAGAAGCCTTACAGAAAGATACTCAAACGAGAAATGAAAAGATACATAATTGGAATAGTAAAGATACGCAAACGATGTAAAGATACACAATTGGAATAGTAAAGATACGCAAACGATGTAAAGATACTCAGTTTGAAAGAAACACATTCCCACATTTGCAAAACTCTCAAATACAATAGAAACTCGCATCAGAAAGCCTTACAGAAAGATACTCATACGAGAAATGAAAAGATACACAATTGGAATAGTAAAGATACGCAAAAGATGTAAAGATACTCAGTTTGAAAGAAACACACTCCCACACTTGCAAAACTCTCAAATTCAAATGAAACTCGCATCAGAAAGCTTTACAGAAAGATACTTAAACGAGAATTGAAAAGATACACAATTGGAATAGTAAAGATACGCAAACGATGTAAAGATACTCAGTTTGAAAGAAACACACTCCCACACTTGCAAAACTCTCAAATTCCATAGAAACTCGCATCAGAAAGCCTTACAGAAAGATACTCATACGAGAAATGAAAAGATACACAATTGGAATAGTAAAGATACGCAAACGATGTAAAGATACACAATTGGAATAGTAAAGACACGCAAACGATGTAAAGATACTCAGTTTGAAAGAAACACACTCCCACACTTGCAAAACTCTCAAATTGAATAGAAACTCGCATCAGAAAGCCTTACAGAAAGATACTCAAACCAGAATTGAAAAGATACACAATTGGAATAGTAAAGATACGCAAACGATGTAAAGATACTCAGTTTGAAAGAAACACATTCCCACATTTGCAAAACTCTCAAATACAATAGAAACTCGCATCAGAAAGCCTTACAGAAAGATACTCATACGAGAAATGAAAAGATACACAATTGGAATAGTAAAGATACGCAAAAGATGTAAAGATACTCAGTTTGAAAGAAACACACTCCCACACTTGCAAAACTCTCAAATTCAATAGAAACTCGCATCAGAAAGCTTTACAGAAAGATACTCAAACGAGAATTGAAAAGATACACAATTGGAATAGTAAAGATACGCAAACGATGTAAAGATACTCAGTTTGAAAGAAACACACTCCCACACTTGCAAAACTCTCAAATTCAATAGAAACTCGCATCAGAAAGCTTTACAGAAAGATACTCAAACGAGAATTGAAAAGATACACAATTGGAATAGTAAAGATACGCAAACGATGTAAAGATACTCAGTTTGAAAGAAACACACTCCCACACTTGCAAAACTCTCAAATTCCATAGAAACTCGCATCAGAAAGCCTTACAGAAAGATACTTATACGAGAAATGAAAAGATACACAATTGGAATAGTAAAGATACGCAAACGATGTAAAGATACACAATTGGAATAGTAAAGACACGCAAACGATGTAAAGATACTCAGTTTGAAAGAAACACACTCCCACACTTGCAAAACTCTCAAATTGAATAGAAACTCGCATCAGAAAGCCTTACAGAAAGATACTCAAACCAGAATTGAAAAGATACACAATGGGAATAGTAAAGATACGCAAACGATGTAAAGATACTCAGTTTGAAAGAAACACATTCCCACATTTGCAAAACTCTCAAATACAATAGAAACTCGCATCAGAAAGCCTTACAGAAAGATACTCATACGAGAAATGAAAAGATACACAATTGGAATAGTAAAGATACGCAAAAGATGTAAAGATACTCAGTTTGAAAGAAACACACTCCCACACTTGCAAAACTCTCAAATTCAATAGAAACTCGCATCAGAAAGCTTTACAGAAAGATACTCAAACGAGAATTGAAAAGATACACAATTGGAATAGTAAAGATACGCAAACGATGTAAAGATACTCAGTTTGAAAGAAACACACTCCCACACTTGCAAAACTCTCAAATTCCATAGAAACTCCCATCAGATACCCGTTCAGAAAGATACTCAAACGAGAATTGAAAAGATACACAATTGGAATAGTAAAGATACGCAAACGATGTAAAGATATTCAGTTTGAAAGAAACACACTCCCACACTTGCAAAACTCTCAAATTCAATAGAAACTCGCATCAGAAGCCTTACAGAAAGATAATCAAACGACAAAGGAAAAGATACACAATTGGAATAGTAAAGATACGCAAACGATGTAAAGATACACAATTGGAATAGTAAAGATACGCAAACGATGTAAAGATACTCAGTTTGAAAGAAACACATTCCCACATTTGCAAAACTCTCAAATACAATAGAAACTCGCATCAGAAAGCCTTACAGAAAGATACTCATACGAGAAATGAAAAGATACACAATTGGAATAGTAAAGATACGCAAAAGATGTAAAGATACTCAGTTTGAAAGAAACACACTCCCACACTTGCAAAACTCTCAAATTCAATAGAAACTCGCATCAGAAAGCTTTACAGAAAGATACTTAAACGAGAATTGAAAAGATACACAATTGGAATAGTAAAGATACGCAAACGATGTAAAGATACTCAGTTTGAAAGAAACACACTCCCACACTTGCAAAACTCTCAAATTCCATAGAAACTCGCATCAGAAAGCCTTACAGAAAGATACTCATACGAGAAATGAAAAGATACACAATTGGAATAGTAAAGATACGCAAACGATGTAAAGATACACAATTGGAATAGTAAAGACACGCAAACGATGTAAAGATACTCAGTTTGAAAGAAACACACTCCCACACTTGCAAAACTCTCAAATTGAATAGAAACTCGCATCAGAAAGCCTTACAGAAAGATACTCAAACCAGAATTGAAAAGATACACAATTGGAATAGTAAAGATACGCAAACGATGTAAAGATACTCAGTTTGAAAGAAACACATTCCCACATTTGCAAAACTCTCAAATACAATAGAAACTCGCATCAGAAAGCCTTACAGAAAGATACTCATACGAGAAATGAAAAGATACACAATTGGAATAGTAAAGATACGCAAACGATGTAAAGATACTCAATTTCAAAGAAACACACTCCCACACTTGCAAAACTCTCAAATTCAATAGAAACTCGCATCAGAAAGCTTTACAGAAAGATACTCAAACGAGAATTGAAAAGATACACAATTGGAATAGTAAAGATACGCAAACGATGTAAAGATACTCAGTTTGAAAGAAACACACTCCCACACTTGCAAAACTCTCAAATTCAATAGAAACTCGCATCAGAAAGCTTTACAGAAAGATACTCAAACGAGAATTGAAAAGATACACAATTGGAATAGTAAAGATACGCAAACGATGTAAAGATACTCAGTTTGAAAGAAACACACTCCCACACTTGCAAAACTCTCAAATTCCATAGAAACTCGCATCAGAAAGCCTTACAGAAAGATACTTATACGAGAAATGAAAAGATACACAATTGGAATAGTAAAGATACGCAAACGATGTAAAGATACACAATTGGAATAGTAAAGACACGCAAACGATGTAAAGATACTCAGTTTGAAAGAAACACACTCCCACACTTGCAAAACTCTCAAATTGAATAGAAACTCGCATCAGAAAGCCTTACAGAAAGATACTCAAACCAGAATTGAAAAGATACACAATTGGAATAGTAAAGATACGCAAACGATGTAAAGATACTCAGTTTGAAAGAAACACATTCCCACATTTGCAAAACTCTCAAATACAATAGAAACTCGCATCAGAAAGCCTTACAGAAAGATACTCATACGAGAAATGAAAAGATACACAATTGGAAT
This sequence comes from Argentina anserina, assembly GCF_933775445.1. NCBI lineage: Eukaryota > Viridiplantae > Streptophyta > Magnoliopsida > Rosales > Rosaceae > Argentina > Argentina anserina. Next base: position 12,195 of record NW_026089509.1, on the reverse strand, counting down.
AGTAAAGATACGCAAAAGATGTAAAGATACTCAGTTTGAAAGAAACACACTCCCACACTTGCAAAACTCTCAAATTCAATAGAAACTCGCATCAGAAAGCTTTACAGAAAGATACTCAAACGAGAATTGAAAAGATACACAATTGGAATAGTAAAGATACGCAAACGATGTAAAGATACTCAGTTTGAAAGAAACACACTCCCACACTTGCAAAACTCTCAAATTCCATAGAAACTCCCATCAGATACCCGTTCAGAAAGATACTCAAACGAGAATTGAAAAGATACACAATTGGAATAGTAAAGATACGCAAACGATGTAAAGATATTCAGTTTGAAAGAAACACACTCCCACACTTGCAAAACTCTCAAATTCAATAGAAACTCGCATCAGAAGCCTTACAGAAAGATAATCAAACGACAAATGAAAAGATACACAATTGGAATAGTAAAGATACGCAAACGATGTAAAGATACACAATTGGAATAGTAAAGATACGCAAACGATGTAAAGATACTCAGTTTGAAAGAAACACACTCCCACACTTGCAAAACTCTCAAATTCAATAGAAACTCGCATCAGAAAGCTTTACAGAAAGATACTCAAACGAGAACTGAAAAGATACACAATTGGAATAGTAAAGATACGCAAACGATGTAAAGATACTCAGTTTGAAAGAAACACACTCCCACACTTGCAAAACTCTCAAATTCCATAGAAACTCGCATCAGATAGCCGTTCAGAAAGATACTCAAACGAGAATTGAAAAGATACACAATTGGAATAGTAAAGATACGCAAACGATGTAAAGATATTCAGTTTGAAAGAAACACACTCCCACACTTGCAAAACTCTCAAATTCAATAGAAACTCGCATCAGAAAGCCTTACAGAAAGATACTCAAACGAGAAATGAAAAGATACATAATTGGAATAGTAAAGATACGCAAACGATGTAAAGATACACAATTGGAATAGTAAAGATACGCAAACGATGTAAAGATACTCAGTTTGAAAGAAACACACTCCCACACTTGCAAAACTCTCAAATACAATAGAAACTCGCATCAGAAGCCTTACAGAAAGATACTCAAATGAGAAATGAAAAGATACACAATTGGAATAGTAAAGATACGCAAACGATGTAAAGATATACAATTGGAATAGTAAAGATACGCAAACGATGTAAAGATACTCAGTTTGAAAGAAACACACTCCCACACTTGCAAAACTCTCAAATACAATAGAAACTCGCATCAGAAGCCTTACAGAAAGATACTCAAACGAGAAATGAAAAGATACACAATTGGAATAGTAAAGATACGCAAACGATGTAAAGATACACAATTGGAATAGTAAAGATACGCAAAGGATGTAAAGATACTCAGTTTGAAAGAAACACACTCCCACACTTGCAAAACTCTCAAATACAATAGAAACTCGCATCAGAAGCCTTACAGAAAGATACTCAAACGAGAAATGAAAAGATACACAATTGGAATAGTAAAGATACGCAAACGATGTAAAGATACACAATTAGAATAGTAAAGATACGCAAACGATGTAAAGATACTCAGTTTGAAAGAAACACACTCCCACACTTGCAAAACTCTCAAATATAATAGAAACTCGCATCAGAAGCCTTACAGAAAGATACTCAAACGAGAAATTAAAAGATACACAATTGGAATAGTAAAGATACGCAAACGATGTAAAGATACACAATTGGAATAGTAAAGACACGCAAACGATGTAAAGATACTCAGTTTGAAAGAAACACACTCCCACACTTGCAAAACTCTCAAATTGAATAGAAACTCGCATCAGAAAGCCTTACAGAAAGATACTCAAACCTGAATTGAAAAGATACACAATTGGAATAGTAAAGATACGAAAACGATGTAAAGATACTCAGTTTGAAAGAAACACATTCCCACATTTGCAAAACTCTCAAATACAATAGAAACTCGCATCAGAAAGCCTTACAGAAAGATACTCATACGAGAAATGAAAAGATACACAATTGGAATAGTAAAGATACGCAAAAGATGTAAAGATACTCAGTTTGAAAGAAACACACTCCCACACTTGCAAAACTCTCAAATTCAATAGAAACTCGCATCAGAAAGCTTTACAGAAAGATACTCAAACGAGAATTGAAAAGATACACAATTGGAATAGTAAAGATACGCAAACGATGTAAAGATACTCAGTTTGAAAGAAACACACTCCCACACTTGCAAAACTCTCAAATTCAATAGAAACTCGCATCAGAAAGCTTTACAGAAAGATACTCAAACGAGAATTGAAAAGATACACAATTGGAATAGTAAAGATACGCAAACGATGTAAAGATACTCAGTTTGAAAGAAACACACTCCCACACTTGCAAAACTCTCAAATTCCATAGAAACTCGCATCAGAAAGCCTTACAGAAAGATACTCATACGAGAAATGAAAAGATACACAATTGGAATAGTAAAGATACGCAAACGATGTAAAGATACACATTTGGAATAGTAAAGACACGCAAACGATGTAAAGATACTCAGTTTGAAAGAAACACACTCCCACACTTGCAAAACTCTCAAATTGAATAGAAACTCGCATCAGAAAGCCTTACAGAAAGATACTCAAACCAGAATTGAAAAGATACACAATTGGAATAGTAAAGATACGCAAACGATGTAAAGATACTCAGTTTGAAAGAAACACATTCCCACATTTGCAAAACTCTCAAATACAATAGAAAGTCGCATCAGAAAGCCTTACAGAAAGATACTCATACGAGAAATGAAAAGATACACAATTGGAATAGTAAAGATACGCAAAAGATGTAAAGATACTCAGTTTGAAAGAAACACACTCCCACACTTGCAAAACTCTCAAATTCAATAGAAACTCGCATCAGAAAGCTTTACAGAAAGATACTCAAACGAGAATTGAAAAGATACACAATTGGAATAGTAAAGATACGCAAACGATGTAAAGATACTCAGTTTGAAAGAAACACACTCCCACACTTGCAAAACTCTCAAATTGAATAGAAACTCGCATCAGAAAGCTTTACAGAAAGATACTCAAACAAGAATTGAAAAGATACACAATTGGAATAGTAAAGATACGCAAACGATGTAAAGATACTCAGTTTGAAAGAAACACACTCCCACACTTGCAAAACTCTCAAATTCAATAGAAACTCGCATCAGAAAGCTTTACAGAAAGATACTCAAATGAGAATTGAAAAGATACACAATTGGAATAGTAAAGATACGCAAACGATGTAAAGATACTCAGTTTGAAAGAAACACACTCCCACACTTGCAAAACTCTCAAATTCAATAGAAACTCGCATCAGAAAGCTTTACAGAAAGATACTCAAACGAGAATTGAAAAGATACACAATTGGAATAGTAAAGATACGCAAACGATGTAAAGATACTCAGTTTGAAAGAAACACACTCCCACACTTGCAAAACTCTCAAATTCCATAGAAACTCGCATCAGAAAGCCTTACAGAAAGATACTCATACGAGAAATGAAAAGATACACAATTGGAATAGTAAAGATACGCAAACGATGTAAAGATACTCAGTTTGAAAGAAACACACTCCCACACTTGCAAAACTCTCAAATACAATAGAAACTCGCATCAGAAAGCCTTACAGAAAGATACTCATACGAGAAATGAAAAGATACACAATTGGAATAGTAAAGATACGCAAACAATGTAAAGATACTCAGTTTGAAAGAAACACACTCCCACACTTGCAAAACTCTCAAATTGAATAGAAACTCGCATCAGATAGCCGTTCAGAAAGATACTCAAACCAGAATTGAAAAGATACACAATTGGAATAGTAAAGATACGCGAACGATGTAAAGATACTCAGTTTGAAAGAAACACACTCCCACACTTGCAAAACTCTCAAATACAATAGAAACTCGCATCAGAAAGCCTTGCAGAAAGATACTCAAACGAGAATTGAAAAGATACACAATTGGAATAGTAAAGATACGCAAACGAGAATTGAAAAGATACACAATTGGAATAGTAAAGATACGCAAACGATGTAAAGATACTCAGTTTGAAAGAAACACACTCCCACACTTGCAAAACTCTCAAATACAATAGAAACTCGCATCAGAAAGCCTTGCAGAAAGATACTCAAACGAGAAATTAAAAGATACACAATTGGAATAGTAAAGATACGCAAACGATGTAAATCTACACAATTGGAATAGTAAAGATACGCAAACGATGTAAAGATACTCAGTTTGAAAGAAACACACTCCCACACTTGCAAAACTCTCAAATTCAATAGAAACTCGCATCAGAAATCCGTTCAGAAAGATACTTAAACGAGAAATGAAAAGATACACAATTAGAATAATAAAAATACGCAAACGATGTAAAGATACTCAGTTTGAAAGAAACACCCTCCCACACTTGCAAAACTCTCAAATTCAATAGAAACTCGCATCAAAAAGCGTTACAGAAAGATACTTATACGAGAAATGAAAAGATACACAATTGGAATAGTAAAGATACGCAAACGATGTAAAGATACACAATTGGAATAGTAAAGACACGCAAACGATGTAAAGATACTCAGTTTGAAAGAAACACACTCCCACACTTGCAAAACTCTCAAATTGAATAGAAACTCGCATCAGAAAGCCTTACGGAAAGATACTCATACGAGAAATGAAAAGATACACAATTGGAATAGTAAAGATACGCAAACGATGTAAAGATACTCAGTTTGAAAGAAACACACTCCCACACTTGCAAAACTCTCAAATTCAATAGAAACTCGCATCAGAAATCCGTTCAAAAAGATACTTAAACGAGAAATGAAAAGATACACAATTAGAATAATAAAAATACGCAAACGATGTAAAGATACTCAGTTTGAAAGAAACACACTCCCACACTTGCAAAACTCTCAAATACAATAGAAACTCGCATCAGAAAGCGTTACAGAAAGATACTCAAACGAGAAATGAAAAGATATACAATTGGAATAGTAAAGATACGCAAACGATGTTAAGATACACAATTGGAATAGTAAAGATACGCAAACGATGTAAAGATACTCAGTTTGAAAGAAACACACTCCCACACTTGCAAAACTCTCAAATTCAATAGAAACTCGCATCAAAAAGCGTTACAGAAAGATACTCAAACGAGAAATGAAAAGATACACAATTGGAATATTAAAGATACGCAAACGATGTAGAGATACACAATTGGAATAGTAAAGATACGCAAACGATGTAAAGATACTCAGTTTGAAAGAAATACACTCCCACACTTGCAAAACTCTCAAATACAATAGAAACCCGCATCAGAAGCCTTACAGAAAGATACTCAAACGAGAAATTAAAAGATACACAATTGGAATAGTAAAGATACGCAAACGATGTAAAGATACACAATTGGAATAGTAAAGACACGCAAACGATGTAAAGATACTCAGTTTGAAAGAAACACACTCCCACACTTGCAAAACTCTCAAATTGAATAGAAACTCGCATCAGAAAGCCTTACGGAAAGATACTCATACGAGAAATGAAAAGATACACAATTGGAATAGTAAAGATACGCAAACGATGTAAAGATACTCAGTTTGAAAGAAACACACTCCCACACTTGCAAAACTCTCAAATTCAATAGAAACTCGCATCAGAAATCCGTTCAGAAAGATACTTAAACGAGAAATGAAAAGATACACAATTAGAATAATAAAAATACGCAAACGATGTAAAGATACTCAGTTTGAAAGAAACACACTCCCACACTTGCAAAACTCTCAAATTCAATAGAAACTCGCATCAGAAAGCCTTACAGAAAGATACTCAAACGAGAAATGAAAAGATACACAATTGGAATAGTAAAGATACGCAAACGATGTAAAGATACTCAGTTTGAAAGAAACACACTCCCACACTTGCAAAACTCTCAAATACAATAGAAACTCGCATCAGAAAGCCTTACAGAAAGATACTCATACGAGAAATGAAAAGATACACAATTGGAATAGTAAAGATACGCAAACGATGTAAAGATACTCAGTTTGAAAGAAACACACTCCCACACTTGCAAAAATCTCAAATTCAATAGAAACTCGCATCAGATAGCCGTTCAGAAAGATACTCAAACCAGAATTGAAAAGATACACAATTGGAATAGTAAAGATACGCAAACGATGTAAAGATACTCAGTTTGAAAGAAACACACTCCCACACTTGCAAAACTCTCAAATACAATAGAAACTCGCATCAGAAAGCCTTGCAGAAAGATACTCAAACGAGAATTGAAAAGATACACAATTGGAATAGTAAAGATACGCAAACGAGAATTGAAAAGATACACAATTGGAATAGTAAAGATACGCAAACGATGTAAAGATACTCAGTTTGAAAGAAACACACTCCCACACTTGCAAAACTCTCAAATACAATAGAAACTCGCATCAGAAAGCCTTGCAGAAAGATACTCAAACGAGAAATGAAAAGATACACAATTGGAATAGTAAAGATACGCAAACGATGTAAATCTACACAATTGGAATAGTAAAGATACGCAAACGATGTAAAGATACTCAGTTTGAAAGAAACACACTCCCACACTTGCAAAACTCTCAAATTCAATAGAAACTCGCATCAGAAATCCGTTCAGAAAGATACTTAAACGAGAAATGAAAAGATACACAATTAGAATAATAAAAATACGCAAACGATGTAAAGATACTCAGTTTGAAAGAAACACACTCCCACACTTGCAAAACTCTCAAATTCAATAGAAACTCGCATCAGAAAGCCAGACAGAAAGATACTCAAACGAGAAATGAAAAGATACACAATTGGAATAGTAAAGATACGCAAACGATGTAAAGATACACAATTGGAATAGTAAAGATACGCAAACGATGTAAAGATACTTAGTTTGAAAGAAACACCCTCCCACACTTGCAAAACTCTCAAATACAATAGAAACTCGCATCAGAAAGCGTTACAGAAAGATACTCAAACGAAAATGAAAAGATACACAATTGGAATAGTAAAGATACGCAAACGATGTTAAGATACACAATTGGAATAGTAAAGATACGCAAACGATGTTAAGATACACAATTGGAATAGTAAAGATACGCAAACGATGTAAAGATACTCAGTTTGAAAGAAACACACTCCCACACTTGCAAAACTCTCAAATTCAATAGAAACTCGCATCAAAAAGCCTTACAGAAAGATACTCATACGAGAAATGAAAAGATACACAATTGGAATAGTAAAGATACGCAAACGATGTAAAGATACTCAGTTTGAAAGAAACACACTCCCACACTTGCAAAACTCTCAAATACAATAGAAACTCGCATCAGAAAGCCTTACAGAAAGATACTCATACGAGAAATGAAAAGATACACAATTGGAATAGTAAAGATACGCAAACGATGTAAAGATACTCAGTTTGAAAGAAACACACTCCCACACTTGCAAAACTCTCAAATTCAATAGAAACTCGCATCAGATAGCCGTTCAGAAAGATACTCAAACCAGAATTGAAAAGATACACAATTGGAATAGTAAAGATACGCAAACGATGTAAAGATACTCAGTTTGAAAGAAACACCCTCCCACACTTGCAAAACTCTCAAATACAATAGAAACTCGCATCAGAAAGCGTTACAGAAAGATACTCAAACGAGAAATGAAAAGATATACAATTGGAATAGTAAAGATACGCAAACGATGTTAAGATACACAATTGGAATAGTAAAGATACGCAAACGATGTAAAGATACTCAGTTTGAAAGAAATACACTCCCACACTTGCAAAACTCTCAAATACAATAGAAACTCCCATCAGAAGCCTTACAGAAAGATACTCAAACGAGAAATTAAAAGATACACAATTGGAATAGTAAAGATACGCAAACGATGTAAAGATACACAATTGGAATAGTAAAGACACGCAAACGATGTAAAGATACTCAGTTTGAAAGAAACACACTCCCACACTTGCAAAACTCTCAAATTCAATAGAAACTCGCATCAAAAAGCGTTACAGAAAGATACTCAAACGAGAAATGAAAAGATACACAATTGGAATATTAAAGATACGCAAACGATGTAGAGATACACAATTGGAATAGTAAAGATACGCAAACGATGTAAAGATACTCAGTTTGAAAGAAATACACTCCCACACTTGCAAAACTCTCAAATACAATAGAAACTCCCATCATAAGCCTTACAGAAAGATACTCAAACGAGAAATTAAAAGATACACAATTGGAATAGTAAAGATACGCAAACGATGTAAAGATACACAATTGGAATAGTAAAGACACGCAAACGATGTAAAGATACTCAGTTTGAAAGAAACACACTCCCACACTTGCAAAACTCTCAAATTCAATAGAAACTCGCATCAGAAAGCCTTACAGAAAGATACTCAAACGAGAAATGAAAAGATACACAATTGGAATAGTAAAGATACGCAAACGATGTAAAGATACTCAGTTTGAAAGAAACACACTCCCACACTTGCAAAACTCTCAAATACAATAGAAACTCGCATCAGAAAGCCTTACGGAAAGATACTCATACGAGAAATGAAAAGATACACAATTGGAATAGTAAAGATACGCAAACGATGTAAAGATACTCAGTTTGAAAGAAACACACTCCCACACTTGCAAAACTCTCAAATTCAATAGAAACTCGCATCAGAAATCCGTTCAGAAAGATACTTAAACGAGAAATGAAAAGATACACAATTAGAATAATAAAAATACGCAAACGATGTAAAGATACTCAGTTTGAAAGAAACACACTCCCACACTTGCAAAACTCTCAAATTCAATAGAAACTCGCATCAGAAAGCCTTACAGAAAGATACTCAAACGAGAAATGAAAAGATACACAATTGGAATAGTAAAGATACGCAAACGATGTAAAGATACTCAGTTTGAAAGAAACACACTCCCACACTTGCAAAACTCTCAAATTCAATAGAAACTCGCATCAGAAAGCCAGACAGAAAGATACTCAAACGAGAAATGAAAAGATACACAATTGGAATAGTAAAGATACGCAAACGATGTAAAGATACACAATTGGAATAGTAAAGATACGCAAACGATGTAAAGATACTCAGTTTGAAAGAAACACCCTCCCACACTTGCAAAACTCTCAAATACAATAGAAACTCGCATCAGAAAGCGTTACAGAAAGATACTCAAACGAAAATGAAAAGATACACAATTGGAATAGTAAAGATACGCAAACGATGTTAAGATACACAATTGGAATAGTAAAGATACGCAAACGATGTTAAGATACACAATTGGAATAGTAAAGATACGCAAACGATGTAAAGATACTCAGTTTGAAAGAAACACACTCCCACACTTGCAAAACTCTCAAATTCAATAGAAACTCGCATCAAAAAGCCTTACAGAAAGATACTCATACGAGAAATGAAAAGATACACAATTGGAATAGTAAAGATACGCAAACGATGTAAAGATACTCAGTTTGAAAGAAACACACTCCCACACTTGCAAAACTCTCAAATACAATAGAAACTCGCATCAGAAAGCCTTACAGAAAGATACTCATACGAGAAATGAAAAGATACACAATTGGAATAGTAAAGATACGCAAACGATGTAAAGATACTCAGTTTGAAAGAAACACACTCCCACACTTGCAAAACTCTCAAATTCAATAGAAACTCGCATCAGATAGCCGTTCAGAAAGATACTCAAACCAGAATTGAAAAGATACACAATTGGAATAGTAAAGATACGCAAACGATGTAAAGATACTCAGTTTGAAAGAAACACCCTCCCACACTTGCAAAACTCTCAAATACAATAGAAACTCGCATCAGAAAGCGTTACAGAAAGATACTCAAACGAGAAATGAAAAGATATACAATTGGAATAGTAAAGATACGCAAACGATGTTAAGATACACAATTGGAATAGTAAAGATACGCAAACGATGTAAAGATACTCAGTTTGAAAGAAACACACTCCCACACTTGCAAAACTCTCAAATTCAATAGAAACTCGCATCAAAAAGCGTTACAGAAAGATACTCAAACGAGAAATGAAAAGATACACAATTGGAATATTAAAGATACGCAAACGATGTAGAGATACACAATTGGAATAGTAAAGATACGCAAACGATGTAAAGATACTCAGTTTGAAAGAAATACACTCCCACACTTGCAAAACTCTCAAATACAATAGAAACTCGCATCAGAAGCCTTACAGAAAGATACTCAAACGAGAAATTAAAAGATACACAATTGGAATAGTAAAGATACGCAAACGATGTAAAGATACACAATTGGAATAGTAAAGACACGCAAACGATGTAAAGATACTCAGTTTGAAAGAAACACACTCCCACACTTGCAAAACTCTCAAATTGAATAGAAACTCGCATCAGAAAGCCTTACGGAAAGATACTCAAACGAGAAATGAAAAGATACACAATTGGAATAGTAAAGATACGCAAACGATGTAAAGATACTCAGTTTGAAAGAAACACACTCCCACACTTGCAAAACTCTCAAATACAATAGAAACTCGCATCAGAAAGCCTTACAGAAAGATACTCATACGAGAAATGAAAAGATACACAATTGGAATAGTAAAGATACGCAAACGATGTAAAGATACTCAGTTTGAAAGAAACACACTCCCACACTTGCAAAAATCTCAAATTCAATAGAAACTCGCATCAGATAGCCGTTCAGAAAGATACTCAAACCAGAATTGAAAAGATACACAATTGGAATAGTAAAGATACGCAAACGATGTAAAGATACTCAGTTTGAAAGAAACACACTCCCACACTTGCAAAACTCTCAAATTCAATAGAAACTCGCATCAGAAAGCCTTGCAGAAAGATACTCAAACGAGAATTGAAAAGATACACAATTGGAATAGTAAAGATACGCAAACGAGAATTGAAAAGATACACAATTGGAATAGTAAAGATACGCAAACGATGTAAAGATACTCAGTTTGAAAGAAACACACTCCCACACTTGCAAAACTCTCAAATTCAATAGAAACTCGCATCAGAAAGCCTTGCAGAAAGATACTCAAACGAGAAATGAAAAGATACACAATTGGAATAGTAAAGATACGCAAACGATGTAAATCTACACAATTGGAATAGTAAAGATACGCAAACGATGTAAAGATACTCAGTTTGAAAGAAACACACTCCCACACTTGCAAAACTCTCAAATTCAATAGAAACTCGCATCAGAAATCCGTTCAGAAAGATACTTAAACGAGAAATGAAAAGATACACAATTAGAATAATAAAAATACGCAAACGATGTAAAGATACTCAGTTTGAAAGAAACACACTCCCACACTTGCAAAACTCTCAAATTCAATAGAAACTCGCATCAGAAAGCCAGACAGAAAGATACTCAAACGAGAAATGAAAAGATACACAATTGGAATAGTAAAGATACGCAAACGATGTAAAGATACACAATTGGAATAGTAAAGATACGCAAACGATGTAAAGATACTCAGTTTGAAAGAAACACCCTCCCACACTTGCAAAACTCTCAAATACAATAGAAACTCGCATCAGAAAGCGTTACAGAAAGATACTCAAACGAAAATGAAAAGATACACATTGGAATAGTAAAGATACGCAAACGATGTTAAGATACACAATTGGAATAGTAAAGATACGCAAACGATGTAAAGATACTCAGTTTGAAAGAAACACACTCCCACACTTGCAAAACTCTCAAATTCAATAGAAACTCGCATCAAAAAGCCTTACATAAAGATACTCATACGAGAAATGAAAAGATACACAATTGGAATAGTAAAGATACGCAAACGATGTAAAGATACTCAGTTTGAAAGAAACACACTCCCACACTTGCAAAAACTCTCAAATACAATAGAAACTCGCATCAGAAAGCCTTACAGAAAGATACTCATACGAGAAATGAAAAGATACACAATTGGAATAGTAAAGATACGCAAACGATGTAAAGATACTCAGTTTGAAAGAAAAACCACACTCCCACACTTGCAAAACTCTCAAATTCAATAGAAACTCGCATCAGATAGCCGTTCAGAAGATACTCAAACCAGAATTGAAAAGATACACAATTGGAATAGTA